>NW_024870557.1:242965-256762 GCF_013358625.1 Macadamia integrifolia | reverse complement strand
TACCTCATCCCAATACAAAGGAGTTCTGCACTTTCTGCCATATAACGCCTCATATGGAGCCATCCCAATTGTAGCTTGGTAACTGTTGTTATATGCAAACTCCATAAGAGGTATATATTCTTCCCAACTGCCACTCATATCCATTGTACATGCCCTGAGCATGTCTTCTAATATCTGTATGGTTCGCTCCGACTGACCATCCGTCTGTGGGTGAAAAGCCGTACTCAAATTCAACTGTGATCCCAAGGCACGCTGTAAGCTTTTCCAAAATCTGGAAGTGAACCTTGGGTCCCTATCTGAAACAATGCTCACTGGCACTCCATGTAAGTGCACTATGTTGTCCATGTAAAGTTGTACTAGTTTGGCCATGGAGAACTTGGTCTTGATGGGAATGAAATGAGCAGTCTTGGTAAGCCGATCCACAATCACCCATATCGCATCCATTCCCTTAGGTGTACCTGGTAGTCCGGTGACGAAGTCCATTGTAATCCTTTCCCACTTCCATTCTGGTACTGGGAGTGGCTGTAGAGTACCATAAGGTCGATGCCTCTCAGCTTTTACTTTCTGGCAGGTAAGACAAGTCGCCACATACAAAGCTATGGTGACTTTCATGTTTGGCCACCAGTAACTTTGTTTGAGGTCTTTGTACATTTTGGTACTTCCTGGGTGAAGTGAGTACTCGGAGCTATGTGCTTCTCGCACTATCTTGTCTTGTATATCCAAATCATCGGGTACACACAATCTGTCTCGAAACATCAATGCCCCATCACTGGCTAAAGCAAAATCTGGGTCATTCATTGTTTGATCTTGAACCTTAACTCTGATCCATTGCAATTCAGGATCCAAAGGTTGCGTCATTATTACCTCTTGCCTAATTGCAGGATGCACCTGTAGAGCGGTCAAGGATACAGTCAATCATTTAAGGTTTTCTGGTTGAGGTTCACGCTTTAAGGTTGCCCCTTCATATAAGAGGGTAGCATCGCCTCTTGCACGGGTGGTGGGCTGACTGCTAAGTATGAAAGCGACACAATCTGTGTCTTCCGACTCAATGCATCTGCCACTACATTAGCCTTGCCGGGATGATACTGAATGTCACAATCATAATCTTTCATGAGTTCAAGCCATCTTCTCTGTCTCATGTTCAAATCCTTCTAGGTGAAGAAGTACTTCAGGCTTTTGTGATCACTGTATATCTCACACTTCTCCCCATACAAATAATATCGCCAGATCTTAAGAGCAAAAATGACTGCAGCCAGTTCTAAGTTATGAGTGGGGTAATTCTTCTCATACTCCTTTAGTTGTCGGGATGCATACGCTATTACCTTACCGCGTTGCATGAGAACACAACCCAAACCAACTTTGGAAGCATCGGTATAGACTGTCATTCCACCTGTGCCTTCAGGAATAGTCAGCACAGGGGCAGTCACCAACCTTTCTTTCAATTCCTGAAAGCTCTTCTCACATTCCTCTGCCCAGTCGAATTTCACACCCTTTTTAGTCAACTTGGTCATTGGTGCTGAGATCCGAGCAAAATTCTCGATGAAACGCCGGTAATATCCAGCCAAACCCAAGAAGCTTCTAATTTCAGTAACATTCTTGGGGCTTTCCCATTCCACTACTGCTTTCACCTTAGCAGGATCTACTTCGATTCTGGCTTTAGACACTACGTGCCCCAGGTATCCAACTTGTTCAAGCCAGAATTCACACTTGCTGTACTTGGCAAACAACTGTTGATCTCTCAACCTCTGTAACACCATTCTCAAGTGTTGAGTGTGCTCCTCCTCGGTCTTGGAGTAGATCAAGATATCGTCAATAAAAACAATTACCCATTTATCGAGCACATCCTGAAATACTTGATTCATTAGATCCATGAATGCTGCCGGTGCATTGGTTAACCCGAAAGATAACACTAGGAACTCATAGTGACCGTATCGAGTCCTAAATGCTGTTTTGGGTATATCACCGCTCTTTATCTCGAGCTGATAATAGCCGGACCGAAGGTCTATCTTTGAAAATACTCTGGCTCCCTGCAACTGATCAAATAAATCATCGATGCATGGCAATGGGTACCGGTTCTTAATGGTTAACTTATTCAACTCCCGGTAATCAATGTACATACGCAAACTGCCACCTTTCTTCTTGACAAATAACACTAGGGCACCCCAAGGTGAAAAACTTGGGCGAATAAACCCCTTTTCCAATAGTTCTTGCAACTACATCTGCAACTCCTTCAATTCATCTGGTGCCATCCTGTATGGAGCCTTAGATACTGGAGCTGCTCCAGGAGTCAAATCTATGGCAAACTCCAACTCTCTGTCAGGTGGTAAATGCATCAGATCATCTGGGAAAACATCGGGAAACTCTTTAACCACCTTTACTTCTTCTAGAGGTGTAACTCTTGCATCAACATCAAGTACCAATGCTAAGTAACCCTGACATCCACTTTCTAGCAAGTTTACCGCTTGAAGAACGGAGACAAGGACCTTCTTCACTCGTTTCATTGTATCTGCTCGGTATATCAATTCTTTCCCTTCGTCATCTGTCACCCTAATCAGCTTTTCAGCACAGATCACATTAGCTTGATGAGCCGACAACCAATCCATACCCAATATAACATCAAAATTTTGCATATTAAACTTAATGAGTTGTGCATCAAGGTTCTTCCCACTAATTTCCACTGGGCACGGCCCATATACCTCCTTCAACTGTACAACTTTACCTGTAGGCATACTAACAATCATTCCGCGATCTAGGATTCTGGGTGACATCCCAAGTTTCTCTACAAATCTCTTAGATGCGAATGAATGAGTAGCTCCTGAATCGAATAAAACGTAGGCTGGTACGCCTGATATGGGTAGGATACCTAGTATAACAATGCATATTACTTCAGTAGGTCATCAATATTAATCATTATAAATTTCTTAATTTAAAATGTACCTGCCACTACTTCTGTACTGGCCTCAGCTTCCTTAGCTGACAGAGCATACATCCTTCCCTGCGGTTGATTCCCCCGAGCTAAGGGAGGTCGGTACGCAGAGGGCTGACTGGAGGGCAAGGCTGGTCTGGCCCGACAGCCTTTCGCATAATGCCCATATAAATGGCAGTTGAAGCAACGAACCTGAGACATCGGAACTGGGGCGGGGCCCCTCTGCACTTGACCCGCTGCAGATGGAGGTCGAGGTGGCCTTGGAGCTGTAGGTGCCACACTTGTGTTCGGGCGGAAAGAGGTGGAACCCAAACCACCAACTGGTCTAGGAGGGTAGCCAGATGGCCTATAGGGCTGCCTATACATAGGCCCCGAACTATATGATCCACGGTATGCCTTGGAGGAATTTCCCACATCTGGGAATGGATTTGATCTCTTTCACAGTCCAGGAGTAAGGGACTGTTCACCCTTTTGCTTATCCTCCATTGTCTTGGCTTTCTGCACAATCTGGCCATATTCGGTCAAATCCAAGGCCTCAAGTACAGACCCAATAGATGCTTTTAGGCCTTTTAGGAACCTCGCTGCCTTCTCTTCAACTATTCTCATATGCCTTGGGGCAAAATGGAACAAACTCTCGAATTGTTGTTGGTACTCAAGGACAGTCTTACCTCCTTGAGTTAAGGCCATGAACTCAGTCTCCTTGCAATCCCTGAAGTTGCGTGGATAATAATTGCCCAAGAACAACTCCTTGAACTGCTCCCAAGTGGGTTCTGGATGGGCAGCCAGCAATATGGGCTTGGAGGCTTGCCACCAAGAATTTGCCTCCTTTTTAAGTTGCAACCCAGCACAAATGAGTTTCTGTGCATCTGTGCACTCAAGCACCTCAAATATCTTCTCTAATTCTTGGATCCATTGGTCTAGTTCCAGAGGGTCACTCCCCACCTTAGAGAATATAGGTGGTAAGTTTCTCTTGAATGACTCTACTACCCTTGACGTATTACTCGTCGCTGGGAAGTTAGGAGCATAAGCAGGATAGTAGAAGTATGGAGGAGGCATCCCATACTGAGGAACACCGAATGGTGGGATTGGAGGTGTACCTCCCACTTGTGGTCCCGTTCCCGACCCTACAGGCGGGACCTATGGAGTGAGTACCCGGGGAGGTTAACCTAGTTGAGAAAAGTCCAACTGTTGCTGGATAGCAGTTATAAATGCTTGCTGTTGCTGAAGCATTTGTTGCTGAAAAGCCTGTTGGGACTGCTGAATTATAGTAGCAACATCTCCCGGTGTAATGACCGGTGGAGGGACTGGGAGTGCAGTCATAGGTGGGTCCCCATGTGCCCCACCCTGACCAAGGGTCTCTGGAGGTAGTGGAGGTGAGGTTTGCCCCACAGAGCGGGACCTCCTGGGATTTTGTGGTCGACCGACCGGACGAGGACCCCACGAGGTACCTCGAGCATTACTACCAGATCTAGTACGTACCATCGTATCCCTATACTTGGAACATATCACACACCATATTGGTTAAACACCAGAGAATTGATTTCGGCACACAATTATATGCCATCACATAAGGTATTGTAGTGTATGATAGTCCACAATAAATCGTAACTTAATTTCCAAGATACAGGGCCAATGCCCCAACAGGTACGTCAATGGTCCCACTTGACCATAACACATTAATATAGGAATAATATCAATAATGAGAAACAATGTAATCATGCTAGGAGGAGAGAAGGGAAAAAATCTTCAAAATTTTCCAATTTTCACAACCGGTGGGCTGCACCGGCAGGTAGGGGCCCATCGGTCGAGCCCGTCGGTCCCAGTGCCTCAAACTGACGGATGGCACCGGCGGGTAGGGGCCCACCGATCGGACCCGCCGGTCCTGCCCGTGTAAAAACACGAACAGGGCCCTATAGACCCTGTTCTGTCTTGTCTCTTTCCCCAACTCCTTTCTCTCACTCCCTCTCTTCCTTGGGAGATCTTGGAGGTCTCCTCGGCGCTTCTACTCGCGAGTCTACTCATCAACTCGGTGCTTTTGAGAAGGTTTAACTCTCCCTTTTCCTCAAGTAAGTTTCTTCTTCACTTTTCTCAGAATTTCCCTTTTGGGGTAAAATGCCCGTCTAAGCTTTACTTTAGGTTTTCTTTACATATTTTTCTCCATAGAATAGCATTTCCATTTGATTGTGATGTTTCTACTGTGGTCGTTTGTAGTTTATTTGGATTTTATCCCTTCATTTGGAGAAAACCCCACATCGTGCCCTAGGTTTCCAAATTTGGGGATTTCTTAAATTTTTGATTCTTTTCTTCAATTGATGACTCCTTTGTGATGCATTTCACTTGTTTTATGCTTGATATGCTATAGATTTCATGAATTGTCCATTGTGCTTGGAATCCCCATGTATTCCCATGAAAACCCCTCTTTTTGTATTGGTTTCCTTGATCTTCATCACCTACTTGTATTCATGGAACTCCATAGTCTATTTGGGTATGTTCTTGCACTTTCATGATCCCGCTACTATGGCATTTCATCTTAGTCCTATGGTTTTCGGTTGTTCTCCATTATGTTTGAATTTACACATTGGAATTGAATCCCATTATGTTATTTATGCTCTTTGCTGTCATTTTTTACTGTTTTGGCATGTTTCTCTACGTCGTCACCTACCGTGCATCATGTCCATAGGTTCTCTGCTTGTTGCTTTCTCCATTTTGCAAGAATTTGGGTTTTGGGTTTCCCCTCTTTTTCTGCTGTCATTTCCTTTTCTTTACTTACCCCACTTTCTTTTCTTCTTGCCAGGATGTCATCTCGCACCGATAAAGGACCATCTTCCTCTGGCGTACGACGTAAGCCACCGCTACTAAGTGGAAGAGTGTAGAGACCAGCTCTTCAGCCCCCCACACAGGGAGACCCAGACCTGCCCGGTCTGACCCTATAGACTATGATGAGGAGCACTTCCTTAGTGCAGAGGCAGCAGCCAACTGGCCGATCTTCCTGAAGAGGTCAGTGATGATGGAGAAGACCGTGGTAGTCGATGACTTCCACAAGGCTCGGCTTCAGGAGAGGTTCTCAGCATTGGGCTGGGGTTCTATCCTTCATGTAGATCGACCATGCTACGAGCAGCTAGTCCGTCGGTTCTACTGCAACTTGGAGGTGTCTTATCCATACGGGGAGTTCACCATTAGCAGCTTGGTAAAGGGGGTAGACATCCAGTTGACGGTGGGTACCTTGGCCAGCATCCTGGGTATATCGGCAGCTGGGCACCGATATTACAGTCCTCCCAAGAGTAAGCCTCTGGGACCGTTCATGAGCCTGGAGATGCCGGACTTCATCTACGAGACTATCTACGGCAGTAGCACCCGTCCGGAGTTCGAGACATCTTTCTACCCGAAGGTTCGTCTATTTGCCCGGTTGGTCCAGTTCAACCTGCTCCCCAGAGGAGGTCATCGGAACCAGGTGGGTTTTATGGTGGCTTTCATTACGTTCTGCATTTACACGACTGCAGAGGGAGGTGTCGAGCACTTGTGCCTCCCCTACATCATTCTCAGGACGATGGAGCACCACACTTCCCACCCTAAGGATGGAGGATTCCCCTATGGCAGGATCCTCACTAGGATCTTCGAGTTCTTCAGGGTGGACTTGAGCGGCGAGGAGGGGAAGACTCCGGCTGATAGGTTTGACCAGAGTAACCTCCTGAGGATGGGTCTCCACACCCTCATGGATTCACCTCCGAGAGCAGGAGATCAGAGAGGTAGGGGTAGGAGGGCTGCCCCTATGGAGGATGTCCTCATGGAGGAGGAGTCCAGCGAGGAGGATGAGGACTACGTTCCTCAGGACGAGGAGGAGGATCTGGTGGGTGGTGGCATCCCTGAGGAGGCGCCTCAGGAGTCGAGAGGCCCAGGTCCTAGTTCCTCCAGAGCTGTAGCCTCACCACATAGGGCCCCACCATGAGTACTCGGAAAAGTAAAGACAATGCCGTCCACCGGCTCTCAACAGAAATGTAAATAACTGAAAATAAAGGTGCTGACTCCAGCAATTTAAAAGCAGTACGATTGGCCCTCTTGAATGTACCACCGGGGTTGCCGGCTGTCCTACATGACCCGCCGGACGTTATGTCTAACCGCCACAGTGACCCGACGACCGCGACCACTACTTCCCCCCAAATGATAACCCAACACCTTAACCCCTGTTGGGAAGGGTCGTAGCACGGGATGGTGAAAATCCTAATACCGCATGCTCCTATATGACAATAGTACGATTGCATAGTGCCTCCGTGTCCCATTCCACGGGCCACCAATGCACTTCGTTTCCAAGCCGACTACGGCATCTAGTCTATCAATGCATCATGCACCATGATGTCCACATTCAACATATAAACATCTCATTCAATTGGCATTTAGAAAGTAAACATAGCATATATGCATCACACTGTGAGGAATGACTAATCTACATAGCATATTCATGATGGCATGACTAGACTAGATATAATTAAATGAATGCCAAACAATGCCTTGAAACAAGGCCAACGTCCTCTCCCCACTTACCTGTAGCATACAAGGATTCCCGTTCGGACGGGTGAGATCCGGTGCGAATCGGGTAGGATTTGGTGAACCTAACATAATTGAGCGGGGTTAGTACTTCACCATTTGGAATCAAAATTAATGAGATTCGATGATAAAATCATGTTTAGAACGTCAAAAGAAGGTCACACGTCCGATTTGGGTCCAATCGGACGTAAGAATCACCTTCGGGGCCACACGGGTGGGCCAGACAGGTGGGCAGTCTGGCCCACCGGTCCTACCCACCGGTTTGGACCGGCGGGTAGGGGCCCATCGGTTCCACCGACCGGTTGGACCAGGGGCCCCTGCTAGGACTAATGGGTAGGGTGGCCCGCCGGTTGGCCCACCGATTGGGCCCGTCGGTTGTGCCCGAAGCCCCCCTGCCTTCTCAGGTGGGTGCCCACAGGCGAGTACGGGCCCACCGGTTGCACCCACCGGTCTTGGCGGGAAAACCACCGTTTCTTCCCAACTTCCTCCATTCTTTGGGGATTCAAATGGGGGCTTTTCCCATCCATTCTTCACACCTTCAAGGTCTTATAGGATGGTTCTAACCTAGATCTAGGTTAGATTCAAGTGATGGGAAACCATCTTACCTTCTTTGCTCAAGAATGACTTCAAACCCTCTAAATCACTTCAAACCCACAATGCTCCTTCTACCTTGTCAATATCTCTTCAAATCCTTCAAGATCAACACATAAATCATCTATTAAACCTTAGATTCATCATTTCAAAGGGGATTTACAAGATCTCAAGAAACCCTACTCGAATCAAGGGTTTAAGCTTGGGTATGTTGAATGTTTAAGGAACCCGACTTTGCTTACCTCCAAATGTAGATCTAGAGTTGAAGATCACTCTTTCGGCGCCGGAATGGGAAGATCAAGCTTCGGTGCCGCTGAAATCCTTCTCTTCTTCCTCTTCCTTCTCTTCCCTTCTTCTTCCCTTTCTTTTCTCTCTCCTCTTTACTATCCTCACCAACGTACGGTGTCATAAATGGAAAGAAAAGAAATCATAAAGCTATATATATAATTCCTACATAAGTGAATAGTGCACATGGATGGGTCACTCAGGTGGGTGGGTGCACCCACCTGTCCGCCCACTTGAGGGTAAAAACTTGGGATTTTGACAGAGTTCGGGCCTCGGCGCGAACCCCACCCCTGGCATACGATGTAGCATACGTATATACCTTAAAATACGGCTATAATACCTGCTTTATTCGTACATGGCCTTATGGTAGGTGCCTGTACATGGCTTGGGCACTCCCGTCTCTTCTGGCACTGGCTCGGACCTGTAGGGCCAGCCGGTGTTTAAGGTCACCCTTGCCATCATAGTCCATAAGGAGCCCGCTCTAACTCCCTCTGGTTCTGTTCCTGCATGGTTTAACCGGTTCAACTGAGAAATCAGACCGGGCTTAAGAAGCAGGGTATTACAATTCTGATATAAGGCATTAACACTATCATTAGAAGTGCCCCCAGAGGTGTTGGGGCATTCTTCTATGACATGTCTAGGGGACTGGCACCAAACACAAATCTTAACCAAATTGACTGATGATAACTCTCTAGGAATAATAGCCTCAATCCTCTTGATTAGGCTATCCAAATGGGATTCTTTGGCTACTATACCATTCACAAAATATTCTTTTCCTCCTATGGTTCTTTCACTCTCTTGGGTTGATTCCCACTCATGGGTTTTGTTAGCTAAGTTAAGTAAGAATTCCCATGCCTTTCCTTCATTTGTAAAGGATGTAAATCCCTCAGGGCACATAGACTCTATCATTTGTTTAGTTGGGTAATCAATACCCTCATAAATTATTTGACATAAATGCCATAAGTCTAGGCCATGGTGAGGGTATTCTTGGTGTAGATCTTTGAATCTCTCCATAAGTTTGGAAAAGGACTCCCTAGGCTTTTGCCTAAACTGAAGGATATCACTTCTAAACTTATTGGTCTTGTGACTTGGGAAAAACTTCTTAAGGAAGACAACTATGAACTGTTCCTATGAGGTTATGGAATTTATGCGTAACCCATACAACCACTTTTTAGCTTGGTATTTTAATGCAAAAGTGATAAACCTAAGCTTAACAGCATCATCAGAAAGCTGTTGGATCTTAATTATAATACATACCTCTTCAAATTCCCTTAAAAATAGGTATGGATCCTTAGAGGTCAACCCGTAGAAGTGTGGCAACATAGTGATGTATTGAGGTTTGAGTTAAAAATTATTGCCCTAGGCTTGTGGTAGATCTATGCAGGAAGGTTGGGCTGTTCTAGTAGGGTAGAACCTATCTTTTAGAGATTTAGGTGAAGGGTTTTGATGTTGGTCTCCCATATTGAAAGGTTTTAAAGAGAGCAAACGTATATGGTCACTACTTGTTGGATCTCTTCTTTCTAACCGATTCTTAGTATTATATACCCACCTAACACTCATGCAATAGAAAACTACCCACAACTAGAGTACGACAAGCACAAAAGAATAGATAGCAAAACTTCTTTTTAATTATTTTTTGATTATTTTTTGATTTTTTTTGATTTTTTTTGGATTTTTGGGAGCTTACTAGTTGGGATCCGGGGTTACTCAGGTCAATTCCTGAGGTACTGCTATAGGGCGAAACCCATCTTTATCATACTATGAGGCATGGCGACCTCCACCGATACAACTATTATTGAAAATTGTTCTTCTCAGGAATTCAATAAAAGAAAAGGAGAAAAAAAACAAAGCAAACAAGGCACTCCAATTTACCAAAAGAAAATAAAAAATAACATGGAACTGTCTCCCCAGCAATGGCGCCAAAAACTTGTTTGAGATTTTAAAATGTAACCACAAGTGTATGGATCAGTGTAGCTACGGGTCGAACACAGGGAGAGCAACCACTTTATTTTTTTGATTCTTTTAATAATGTGAAAGTGAACCGATTAATGATTGTGATCTAATTTTAATTACCTTCCTAAGCATATGTATCTAAAATAACGTCCTAACCATTCGTCATCTAAGAATTTAACCATGCAAGCCACGTAATTATAATTAAATAAATAAATAGATGAAAATAAACACCCCACACAATTAAAAAGCAATGAAGGAAAAAAATGCTGAAATAAAAATAATGTAAAAGAAAGGGGATAAAGCTAGAGAGAGACTCACAAGTAGGTTTCTCTACTTAGCCCGAGGGATGCATCATAATATAAGCTTTTCTACTTGACCAAAGAGTCACTCTTACAAGGGTTACTCTACTTGGCTTCAGAGAAAGGGAGATAATTAAAATAAAAACAATAAAATGATGGTTCTATAGCTAGTTGGGGCAAAGCCAACACATACACTAGCCATGAACCTTGGGGGAAAGGGACAGCAATAATGTAACGACTGAAATTAAAATCCTAAATTAAGAAAGAAACAGTAGTCAGAAGAGGGAATGAGAGGGAGGAGAGAAGACTACTAAAGGAGCCTACTTACTTGAACTTCAACCCTTGAACTGAAAACTTGATCTATTTGAGATACTACCAGTACTAAAAATCAGATCTGGAATAAACCAAATCTAAAATTTCTAGTACTAGAGAAAACAAATCTGAAGAAAAAAAATTGAACTTGAAAGATATGCTTCATAGCTTATTCTTGTCACCTAGAACTAAGCCTAGAACTCGAACTTGAAAATTACAACTTCAATTGTTTAAAAAATTAAAATAAAAGACTGAATAAAAAATAAAAGTACTTGCATTAATTGAATAAAAGGAACTTACAAAAGTGTTTAAAGCATAAACCTAGAACTAGAGCTAGAGAAAGAGAAAACTAGAGAAAGAGAAAAACAACTAAGAAAAAATCCTAGAAGAAGAAGGAAGTGCCTCCTCTATTTGTGTTAATTCTATTATATAGAGAATGGGGGAGGGAAGCTAATGATTTTAGCTTTTAAAAAAACAAGATTTTTTTTTTATTTTGTTGATGAAGTGGAGGAGAGAGAAGAGAGAAAACGTGCGGAGAGAGATCTCCCACGATTTTTCTTACCTTTTATTTCTATATTTTCTCTCTTTTTCTATTTTTCTCTCTCTTCTTACGTAAGAAACCCCCTTTGGCCGATTTTTCTTGCTTGGATTTGGACAATATTCTATTTTAATGAGAAATTCCATCCATGCCCTTGTTTTTTTTTTCTTCTTTCCTATTTTTTCTCTCTCTTCTTCAAACTTGCGTACAACCATCTTAGCCAACCTCCTTTAAGTGATGAGTAGGAGAGAGAAAATCTTCTAAAAAAACCTCAACAAAATGGTAGCTAAGAGGTTCGAACTTGAGACCTCCTAATAAACAAGGGATTTTGCATACCACAACTCACCAACTATGCTAGGTAGTTGTTGTTACCAAAAAGGAATCTTCAATCAATTAAGGATGTGGTCCATTGATCCTTATTGGCAATTGAAATATTCTTTATACCCTTGGGACAACTGCAGATGAGCTGGTTCTGCATCTCGGTTTAGTTCTGATCCATTATTCTTTTTCTAGTTCGAAAAGAATAATCACTTGTACAGTTGACCAAATGAATGTGTACTTGCAATTGGACACATCCATCTTGCTTAGAATTTTGTCCTCTTCACAACCATGAAAAGCAATAGGACCTCTTTACATGTAAAATTGGAGATATAGTGCCCGATAGTCCTTAAGGCCTTGAAAATATAAAACCTGCAAAAAGAGAATAAAACCCAAGGTAGCTCCATTCTAAATATGTAAAATGCATGTTTTACTATACTACATTCACAAATAAATGTTCTCATCAATTAACAACCAATAATCCATCCAAAGTTAGCCCGCTTAATGATAGGGGTAGATAGGGTTTGATTTCCCTAGTCCACTCGATGTCATAAGAGGGAGATTTATACAAATGGCTTACCGAGAATATTCTCATAAAATATTCCATGTAATTAAGTCATGCTTTCCTTGCTCTTTTTTCCACTAGGTGTCCTTCCTTTGGATTTTCTCGAGACTTTACATGACTCTGATGGGATTTCCCCTAAGTCACGTATTTGGACATTATTCTTAAGGAGGAGGACCTTCTATCCGAAACCCTCCTAGGAAAGCAATTCTTTACGATGGGAATATGATGTAGGAACATTCCTTTTCAAGATCACGAACAAGTTTTACAGTTAGCTTGTGGTGCTATTAGCTTCTTCATCTATTTTCTACATGATGCGAGCATGCTGTGGATGCAATAGGACCAACAAGGTTTCCTTGACAGGATTGTTGGGAATATCCATCTCCATAAAGGTTTTGATGATAATAAATAAGTGGTAGCTCTAACAACTATTTCTCTAAGTGTCATGTAAAGGATCACATTCTGAAAACACCATGTAAGGGATCACTTCAAGAAGCCCAAGATACAAGCGAGATTGACGAGTTAGAACAACTCAAGATGAAGAACACAAAGATATTCTGAAGATATCTAAAAGACATTGAAGAAGTGGCAGAATCAATTTGAAGACATTGAAGATGTGGAAGAACTCAAATTGAAGAGTTAGATACTCCTAGATTAGGATGTAATTCTCACACTTCACATGCACCACACTCATGCATATTAATTATGGAAATCCTTAACATATCATCCCAAGGCATTCTAAACCCCTTGTGTGACTGCCATACAGTCAAAACAAAAAATAGAGGTCAACCGACAATTGTCGGATGGGAACCAACAACTGTCGCTTCACCTCTATATAGGTTTTTCCATCAGACTCTATGAATAGAAGTCAATTGGCAACTGCCAAATGGGAACCGACAACTGTTGGATTTTTTCAGAAATTAAACTGGCTAGCCGGATCTGTTCCGGATCACTTGTCTGTGATTTAAACAGTTCACAGAGAGCAATCGTAACTTCCAATTGGAAGCGACAGCTACCGATTGACCCCTCCAAAGACTTCAATGACTATATAACAGCTATATTATGAGTCTAACAGCTAGTTTCTCACAACTGGGCCAGGAATTGGCAACTGCCGGTTGAGAAATTTTCTATCCATTAGAAAATATTCTCCTTCCAAATTGGGTGATATCATTACCCTAATTAAGCCTAGCCTCTACCTATATAAATACCCCACTAATGACTTTAATAATTAACAATTAAGAGAGCTCTAAGCAATCATATCAAAGTCATTTGTGAGTTTCAACTGCTATTAGTGTTGGTGTTTTTATTGAAGTCAAACACATTCTCCAAGAACTCAAAAGACTTCATCCAAGTCTCTCATCAGCCCACACCTAGGGGAGACTTCAAAAAGGTGCATTCAAAGTTATACTTGCATATTCAATTTTGCACTCACCGCATTGGATAAACTCGAACCATTTATTCTACTTGATTA
>NW_024870557.1:224796-240539 GCF_013358625.1 Macadamia integrifolia | reverse complement strand
AAAAAAAAAAAAAAAAAAAATACAAGAATCTAATCAAAACTAAGATCAGCTGTAGCGATTTCTATGGTATTGTGAATTTAGCAGCTATTTGGGATATCAATCACTTACAGAGATAAATAAAAAAAAAAAAAAAAAAAAAACTGAAAAAAGGTACAAGAATCCGTTCATAACTGAGATCACCTGCAGATATAAGTGGTAATGTGAAATTAGAAACTATTTAAGAGATTAATACAATTGCAGAGACATAAATATATATATATATTTGGGTATTGGGATTTTACCCACCAAAGATCATATAACATTATGTAATGTGAAATCAACAACTATCTCACGATTTCAAATGTGAACTAAACTAATTGATGTAAATATCATATAAACCCTAAACTATATAGCAGAGACCAATGGTTTCAGCTAGTATAATCCTCAATAGAAGCATAATATGAACAAAAGAAGAGAGCTATTTGAGAGAGAATGGATTCAGCTAGTCCATTCCTCTATATTTGCTTGTTATTTGTGCTAAAATAAGCAGAGAGCTATATCTAGAGATAATGACCTGGTTATAGCATTAATCTGAGTCGAGCAGGTTGAGTCTTCAAATGTGATATCTGAGTCTTCATAGCAAGATCAGCACCTTGCTGAGAGGAGGAAGAGAAGCAAGAAGTGGCAACCAGAGAATAGGTCACAGGGAAAACAAACTTGCAGTGTAGCGTTGAGATGTCATGGAGAAGAAATCTATGGGTGGTGACCTGATTCGAGTTGAGAGGAGAAAGAGAAGCAAGAAGCGGTGACCAGAGAAAAGGTCACAGGGCAAACTGTAACACCTTAAATTTTGAAACAACCAAAACCCTTAGATGGAACTTGATCGGGAAGTAGAATGCTGAACTATAGGCTATGCATCCCATGCATACACATACAACTGTGTAGGGGAGACTGGCAAACTAGAAGGCCAAGTAAGGGGTAAAATGGCCTAAAAATGGGGAGAAGGTCCCACACATAGTGGACTATCCAAGTCAGAGGCCAAGACTGTTGGGGATCCAAAGCAAAGGCAATCGGAAGGCTGCCAGCTGACCAACCGGCCACCCGGTCGCAATGGCAGAATGCCCAGAAATAGGATTTTTCATCTGTGGGCCCCACTACTTTAAGGGATAATTCCACCTATTTCTACCGTGTGTAGGGGCTTGCCTAGTGGTTTTAGTGCATCAAATTGCAAGTCAAAACCAATAAACCTATATTTAGTTATCAAATTTTAAATAATTATTAAAAATGAGTTTTTCTTAAGGGAAAGAACCAAGGTCTATTTTAATTCTTTAAAAGAGGGGAAGTCGGCTACTGCCTTCTCCCGTTGCTGCTAAATCAGTAGGAAACAGAGAAAGAAAAGAAAGAAGAATGAAAGAAGAAGAGAAAGAAGGAAGAAGAAGAAGGGAAGGAGAGAGGTGGTGCTACCCCACACTACTGTTGTTGCCAGTCTCTGCTACTATTGCTGCTGCTGTACCTACCCTTCCCATATGCTGCTAGTAGTACAAGGGTGCTGCCACAGCTGGGAGTGGAATTTGAAGCTGGACAACTGTAGATGGACATGCTTGCACACCTCAAAAACCCTAGGAAGGTAAAATACCCTAACCCAACCTTGTGATTTTGACTAGGGTAGGAACGGCCAAGGGTAGGATTGGTCATTAATCCAAATTGGGAAAGGGAATTTGCTTGTGGGAACCCAATATAGCCTCCCACAGCAAAAGCCCCAATTTTTTGACTCTAATTGGGACTCAATTGACTGTAGGGTCGTCCCAGAAACCCTAGGTCAAAGGGATTTTTCTAATTGGGCTAAATTATTGGAAATTCGTAGTGGGATTGACCCCCACATAATCCCAATTTTGCTTGAAAGTCAGTAGAAAATTTAGCTGGTATACCCAGGGAGTAAATTGGGTGAATTGAGACCCAATTGACCCTATGAAACATCCCAGAGACCTAAACTGGAAATGGGAATGGATCCATAGGATGTAAATAATTAAAATAGAATGTATAGGAGTATATTCGGGGACAGGAGTTGCCCAATACAATTCTGCCAAAGATGAAGCAGAGTTTAGGCTGAAAATAGCCTATTCTACTAGGGAACCGGCCAGTAGGTTGGGCCCTAGCAGATAGTGCTGTTAGGTTGTTTGAGATTTTAAAATGTAACCGCAAGCGTACGGATCAGTGTAGCAGGGCGAGCAGTCACTTTTTTTTTTTTTTTTTGCTTCTTTTAATAATGCAAAAGTAAACCGATTAATGGTTGTGATTTAATTCTAATTACCGTCCTAAACATATGTATCTAAAATAACATCCTAACCATTCATCATCTAAGAATTTAAAGACGCAAGCCACACAATTAAAATTAAATAAATAAATAACTGAAAATAAACAACCCATGCAATTAAAAAAAATCAATAAAGAAAAAAAATGCTGAAATAAAAATAAAGTAAAAGAAAAGGGATGAAGCTAGAGAGAGACTCATAAGTAGGTTTCTCTACTTAGCCCGAGGGATGCATTATAATATGAGCTTCCCTACTTGACCAGAGAGTCACTCTTACAAGGGTTACTCTACTTGGCTTTAGGGAAAGGGAGACAATTAAAATAAAAGCAATAAATTGATAGTTCTATGGCTAGGAGGGGAAAAACCAACACATACACTAACCATGAACCTTAGGGGAAGGAAAAGTAATAAAATAACAACTGAAATTAAAATCCTCAATTAAGAAATAAAGGGTAGTCAGAAGAGAGAATGAGAGGGGGGAGAGAAGACTATTGAAGAAGCCTACCTACCTGAATCAATGCTTAAACTTGAAAGCTTGGGTGATTTGAGATACTGCCAACCCTAAAAACCAAATCTGGAATGAACCAAATCTGAAATTTTTAGGCCTGAAGAAAACAAATCTTGAAAAAAAGAAATGCTCTATGACTCGTGATCTTGTCACCTAGATCTAAGCCTAAAACTATAACTTTAAAAATTACAACTCAATTGCATAAATCATAAACATAAAAGACTGAATAAAAAATAAAATTGCTTGCATTAATTGAATAAAAAGAACTTATAAAAGTGTTTAAAGCATAAACCTAGAACTAGAACTACAGAAAGAGAAAACTAGAGAAAGGGATAGAGCAACTAAAAAAAAACCCTAGAAGAATAATGAAGTGCCTCATCCCCTTGTGTTAATTCAATGGGGGAGGGAAGCTAACGATTTTAACTTCTAAAAAAAAAGATTTTTTTTATCTTGTTGATGAAGTGGAGGAGAGAGAAGAGAGAAAACGTATGGAAAGAGATCTCCCATGATTTTTCTTGCCTTTTTCTTCCTATTTTTTCTCTCTTTTTCTATTTTTCTCTCTCTTCTTGCACAAGAAAGCCCCTTTGGCCAATTTTTCTTGCTTGGATTTGGACAATGTTCTATTTTGATGGAAAATTCCACCCATGACCTTGTCTTTTATTTTCTTTTTTTCTTCTTTTCTATTTTTTCTCTCTCTCTTCTTCAAACTTGCGTACAACTATCTTGGCCGACCTCCTTTAAGTGATGAGTAGGAGGGAGAAAATCTTCTAAAAAAAACTCAACAAAATGGCAGCTAAGAGGTTCGAACTTGAGACCTCCTAATAAGCAAGGGATTTTGTATACCACAACTCACCAACTACGCTAGGTAGTTGTTACCAAAAATGAATCTTCAATCACTTAAGGATGTGGTCCATCGATCCTTGTTAGCATTTGAAATATTCCTTATACCCTTGGGACAACTTCAGATGGGCTGGTTTTGCATCTCGGTTCGGTTCTGAACTATTATTTTTTTTTACCTGAAAAGAATAATCACTTGTACAATTGACCAAATGAATGTGTACTTGCAATTGAACACTTCCATCTTGCTCAGAATTTCATCCTCTTCGTAACCATGGAAAGAAATAGGACCTCTTTATATGTAAAATTGGAGATATAACACCCGATAGTCCTTAAGGCCTTGAAAATATAAAACCTACAAAAAGAGAGTAAAATCCAAGGTAGCTCCATTCTAAATATGTAAAATGCATGTTTTATTACACTAGATTTCATACATAAATGTGCTCATCAGAATTCTCCCACACTTAGACTTTGCTAGTCCTCGAGCAAAACAAAAAGAAAAAGAATAAAAACAAAAAACCTAACTCACTTTCGTAGGAATCACGGTTATACTTAGCATATGCAACAAGCCTTTAAAATGCTAGGTCACCCCTAGTGGACGAGTTGTGTCTCGTGGGTATTTGTAGTGAATATACACCAAAATTCAGAATAAACAAATCCCAACCTTGGCTAAAGGTAAGGGCCATACCGATCCAGAGCAAAGATAATTCTTCTTATAAGGGGACCCCCACACTTGAACTTTATTACACTTTATCTATTCTAGGCACTAGCATATTTCTTAATTTGGAACTCACTTTGTCTCTTCCAAAACATCTTTATCTTAAGAAAAAACCACTTATGAAGAAATAGGGAACCAATGACTAAGGCGTTGGAGTGTTTTTGACCAAACATGTTACCTAGTATTAATGACATTTGCACATTTTTCTCCTTTTTTCGCTTAATAAACTCTATTCTACTCCACTACTTTTGGCCGGAATGACATGGTGGAGCAAACACCAAACACCCAAGTTACTATGTAGCTTCGCTTTTTGCGTATGCCCATATAGACAGTGATGCTAGTGTTCCTTCAGAAGTTTCCTCCCAAAGAATTTCGATCAAAACACTATGCTTCCTGAGGCGCAATGACCTGTCTAGTTCCAAGGGAATCAACTCTTATTCTTCTTTATACCATATTTCATATTTCATTTAAAATTGTACATATGTCAACTCATGCTAAATTAAAAAGAAGGTCTCAACTCCAAATCAAAAGTACAAGGAACCCACAGATTTACAAATGGTCCAACACCATAGAACAGGGGTCTCTTATTTTTCAAAAGAAAGTCCCATCTCAAGACACAGGCTTGTTTCTTTCTTCTCAACAGGGTTTTTATATGTTCAAAATGGGTACCTTAATCAAAATTTTTATTTTCATACATCAAGCAACCGAATGGTATGATCATTAGTCAAAAGCCAAAGTAGGACTTCATCCTTAGCAAGCTCAAAAATAAAAGGAAAAACAAACAAAAAAAAGTAAAAAAAGCAAAAACTGGTTTCCCTCCCCCACACTTAAGTCATACAATGTCCTCAATGTATGGAAAGAATTAAAAGCAAAGACAATGTAAGAGGGTCATACCTGATTAAAAGTTAGTCATCAGTGTAAAGAGATTCATGGAGATCCATGACCATTAACCTTCACTACCAGTATTAGGAAACTTGAGGAACGGTTTCAAACGCTAACCATTAACCTTCGAAATTACCCCTGTTTCTAGATTCAAAATCTCCACAGCCCCGTGGGGATATACATTATGGACAATAAACGAGCCATCCCATCGGGATCTAAACTTACCAGAGAAAAAATGCAATCGAGAGTTGTACAATAAGACCTTATCACCAATTGTAAAAGATTTATGCAGAATGTGTTTATCATAGAAAGCTTTGGTCTTTTCCTTGTAAATCCTAAAACTTTCATAGGCATCATTCTTAAGTTCCTCCAACTTAGATAGTTAGTGCTTACGATGAATTCCCGCATCAGACAAATCAAAGTTGAGCTTCTTGATGGCCTAAAAGGTCTTATGCTCCAACTCAACTGGTAAGTGATAAGCTTTTTCATACACCAAACGGTAGGGAGACTAACTAAGGTCGGTCTTGAATGCAGTCTGATGGGCCCACAAGGCATCAATGAGCCTAAGGGACCAATCCTTACAGTTGGGATTAACATTTTTTTTCAAGATTTGTTTGATCTGCCTATTAGACATCTCCATTTGGCCACTAGTTTGGGGGTGATAGGGGGTAGATAACTTATGGGTGATCCCATACTTTTTCATTAAGACCTCAAAAGGTCGATTACAAAAATGAGTATCTCTATCACTAATTATTGCACGTGGAGTACCAAAGCGAAAAAAAATGTTCTCTTTGAGAAACTGGACCACCACTTTGTGGTCATTAGATTTATAAGGTATAACCTCTATCCATTTAGAAACATAATCAATGGCCAAAAGTATGTATAAATTTCCAAAGGAATTAGGGAATGGTCCCATAAAATCGATGCCCCATACATTAAAGATCTCAACTACCAAAATAGGGTTGAGGGGCATCATGTTCCTCTTATTGATACGGCCAAAAGACTGGCAGGCGAGACAAGCCTTGTAAAAATCAAAAGCATCTCTAAAAAGAGTGGGCCAATAAAATCCACATTGGAGAATCTATGCAATAGTCTTCTTAGGTCCAAAGTGTCCACCACATGCATGATCATGACAAAAAGAGAGAATGGAATGTTGCTCATGATCAGGAACACATCGTCGGATAATCTGATCTGAACATATCTTAAACAATTAAGGATCATCCCAGAAAAAGTGCTTAACTTGGAAATGAAACCTATACTTATCTTGGGTCGACCAGTGATCCAGAGTCACACCTGAAAGTAAAAATTTGACAATGTCAGCAAACCATGGTTCACTGAACATTGCAAATAATTGTTCATCTGAAAAGTTCTCATTGACTGGAGAATCGATAGTCAAGGAATTGGGAAGCCGGGATAAATGGTCTGCAACTAGGTTTTCAACTCCTTTTTTATCCCTAATTTCTAAATTAAACTCTTGTAAAAGTAAAACCCACCTAATGAGATGGGCTTTGACATCTTTCTTCTGAACTAGGTATCTGAGAGTAGAATGATCAGTATACACCACCACATGTGAACAAACTAAGTAAGATCAAAACTTTTCTAATGTAAACACAACTGTTAAAAATTCTTTTTCAGTGGTTGCATAATTGAGTTGTGCATCATTTAAGGTCCTACTAGCATAGTAAATAACAGTGGGTAACTTATTAATCCTTTAACCCAAAACTGTTTCTATAGAAAAATCTGAAGCATCACACATCAGTTCAAAAGGTTCAATCCAAACAGTAGTTGAACAATGGGTGCATTGGTCAACTCCTTCTAAAGTTGTTTGAAGGATTTTAGGCACTCTTTAAAAAACTCAAAAGTTTGATCTTTAGTAAGTAATGAAGTGAGAGGTTAGGAGAACTGACTAAAGTTCTTAATAAACCTTCTGTAGAAACCCGCATGCCCTAGAAAAGATCGAACGTCCTTAAAAAATTGAGGAGGTGGTAAATTATCAATTAAATCCACTTTGGCTCTATCTACTCTAATTCCCTCCTTGGATATTACATGGCCTAAAACAATACTAGATTTAACCATGAAATGACATTTCTCCCAATTCAAAATCAAATTCTAAGATATGCACTTTTTCAAAACTAGAGAAAGATGATGAAGACATTCAGAATAGGAATTCCCATGAATTGAAAAGTCATCCATAAATACTTCTAAGAATTTTTCGATCATGTCAGAAAAGATGCTCATCATGCATCGTTGGAACGTAGCAGGGGCATTGCAAAGCCCAAAGGGCATACACCTGTAAGCAAATGTTCCATATGGGCATGTAAAAGTAGTCTTATGTTGGTCTTCTAAAGCAATTGGGATCTGGTTATAGCCGAAATATCCATCAAGAGAACAATAGTATTCATGTCTAGCTAACCTCTCCAACATCTGGTCAATGAATGGCAATGAGTAATGGTCCTTCCAGGTTACCACATTAAGTTTCCTATAGTCTATGCACACTCTCCACCCTCATTGGACACGGCTTGGAATTAGTTCATTATTGACATTAGGAACTACAGTCACCCTAGACTTCTTAGGCACTACGTGAACTGGGCTTACCCATTGGCTGTCAGAAATAGGATAAATTATTCTATGATCCAAGCACTTTAGGATGTCTTTCTTAATGGCTTCCATCATCACTGGGTTAGCTTTTCTTTGTGGTTCTGTGGATGATTTGAAATCCTCCATAAGATGTATATGATGTTACACAATAGAAGGGCTTATACACTTGATATCAGCCATGGTCCACCCTAGGGCTTCCTTATTATCTTTTAATACTTTAAGTAACTCCTCTTCCTGGCTAAAAGTCAAATTTGAAGAAATTATTACAGGAAGAGTCTGGTCAGGCCCTAGGAAAGCATACCTCAAATTAGATAGCAACTGCTTAAGATCTAGCTTAGGGGGCTCAACTATGGAAGGTTTGGGAATGGAATTGGAAAGGGGTCCTAAGAGCTCCACAGGTCTGTGAAGACTCAAGACTTCAGAAAAAAAATTTCACTATCATCATCCAACTCATCCATACACTCTTGGAATTCTGAATCAAAATCAATATCAAAGTTGGTAAATAAATCATCAGAAAAATCTAGAAAATCCCTAAGCATATTGATCTCTTTTTCTATATGTGATTGTTTGCCTATCCTAAACATGTTAAACTCAACAGTTTGGTTGCCAAAAGATAACTTTAGGAAACCATTTCGGAAATTGATTAATGCATTATTGGTAGCCAAGAATGGTCTTCCTAGAATTATTGGGATCTCATCCTTGGTTGAGAAGGGCTTGGTATCTAACACAATAAAATCAACAGGGAAAATAAATTCCCCATATTTAGTAAGACATTCTCAACCATCCCTTTAGAAATCTTAACAGACCTATCTGCCAACTGGAGAGTAGTTCCAGTGGCTTTCAATTCTCCCAATCCTAGTTGCTTGTACACATGGTAAGGTAAAAGATTCACACTTGCGCCAAGGTCAAGTAAGGCATGCTCAATGTAGGTGTTGCCTATGACACAAGATATGGTAGAGCTCCCTAGATCCTTATATTTGGCTGTTATAGGCTGAGTAATTATGGAACTAATGTTACCTGCCAAGAACGCCTTTTTGGGCACACTAGTGATACGTTTGTGAATACACAAATCTTTTAGTATCTTTGCATAGGCTGAGATTTGGGATATGACATCCAAAAGAGGGATGTTCACTTCTACCTTTTTGAAGACTTCTAAAATTTTAGCCATAGAAGCATTCTTCTTTTTGTGTACCAAGCGATTAGGAAATGGGATAGGATGAACATAAGGACTGTTAGGGATTTTTCCTTTTTCAGAAGTATTATTTTTGGTTTCCTCAACCAAATCATCTTTAGTTTCAAAAGAGTCTTTAGGTCCATCAGACGAACCTGGAACAAGAGGCACACTTGTGTCCTCAACTGAATCAGAGTTAACAGGAGTAATAGATGGAAAAGATTTAGGAACGCTTTGTTGGTACTCTTTACCACTCCTAAGGGCGTAAACAACATTACATTGGTTAGAGGGCCCTTGTTGGGTCTAACCTTGTACTATATTCAGTGGTGCATTAGTTAGTGTTTGTGAACTAACAGACTGATGATGCCTAGGGTTAGGCTCTGATTGACTGGGTAAAGTTCTTTTCTCCCTCTCATGCATAATTGAGACAACTTGGGTGAGTTCTCTCATAAGATTTTGATGGCTTGTCATGAGGAGGGCCATATTTTTTTCCAAGTCACTTATTCTACTTGCCCCTTCAGTGTTGGTAAACATAGGGGGTTGCTGATAAGATGATAGAAGAGGGGTCCTAGGAAAACTAGCATGAGGTCCTACATTTGACCTAGGAAAAGTATTTTGGAAAAAAGATTGTTATGCAAAGGGAGGCCTTTGGGGTCCAGGTTGACTTTGATTATAAAAATTGGAAGGCCCTGCTTGGTTGCCCTAATTCCAAGAGAAATTTGGGTGATTTCTCCATCCTGGATTGTAGGTATTATTATATGGATTATTCTGGTATAAGGTATTAACACTATCAATAGAAATACCCCCAGAGGTGTTGGGGCATTCTTCTATGACATGTCCAGGGGACTGGCACCAAGCACAAATCTTAACCAAATTAACTGATGATGGCTCTCTAGGAACAATAGCCTCAATCCTCTTGATTAGGCTATCCAAATGGGCTTCCTTGGCTACTATCCCATCCATAAAATATCCTTTCTCTCCTATAGTTCTTTCACTCTCTTGGGTTGATTCCCACTCATGGGTTTTGTCAGCTAAGTCAAGTAAGTATTCCCATGCCTTTCCTTCATCTGTAAAGGATGTGAATCCCTCAAGGCACAAAAACTCTATCATTTGTTTAGTTAGGTAATCAATACCCTCATAAATTATTTGACATAAATGCCATAAGTCTAGGTCATGCTGAGGGCATTCTTGGAGTATATCCTTGAATCTCTCCAGAAGTTTGGAAAAGGACTCACTAGGTTTTTGCCTAAACTGAAGGATATTACTTCTAAGCTTATTGGTCTTATGAGTTGGGAAAAACTTCTTAAGGAAGACAACTGTGAACTGTTCCCATGAGGTTATGGAATTTGTGGGTAACCCATACAACCACTTCTTAGCTTGGTCTATATGCAAAAGTGATAAACCTAAGCTTAACAGCATCATCAGAAAGCTGTTGGATCTTAATTAGAACACATACCTCTTCAAATTCCCTTAGAAATAGATATGCATCCTCAGAGGTCAACCCATGGAAGTAGGGCAACATAGTGATGTATTGAGATTTGAGTTCAAAATTATTGCCCTCGGCTTGTGGTAGAACTATGTAGGAAGGTTGGGCTATTCTAGCAGGGTAGAACTTATCTTTCAGAGATTTAGGTGGAGGGTTTTGCTGTTGGTCTCCCATATTGAAGGGTTTTAAAGAAAACAAACGTATAGGGTCACTACTTGTTGGATCTCTTATTTCTAACCATTTTTTAGTATTACGTATCCACCTAACACTCATGCAATAGAAAACTACCCATAACTAGAGTAAGACAAGCACAAAAGAAAAGATAGCAAAACTTTTTTTTTATGATTTTTTTTTTATTTTTTTGATTTTATTTTGCTTTTTAGGAGCTTATCAACAGGGATCCGGGGTTACTTAGGTCGATTCCTGAGGTACTTCTATAGGGCGAAACCTGTCTTTATCATACTGTGAGGCATGGCGACCTCCACTGATACAACTATTATTGTAAGTTAATCTTCTCAGGAATTCAATAAAAGAAAAGGAAAAACAAAACGAAGCACTCCAATTTACCAAAAGAAAGCAAAAAATAACATGGAACTATCTCCCCCGGCAACGGCACCAAAAACTTGTTTGAGATTTTAAAATGTAACCGCAAGTGTACGGATCAGTGTAGCTACAGGTCGACATAGGGAGAGCAGCTACTTTAAATTTTTTTTCTTTTAATAATGCGAAAGTGAACCGATTAATGGTTGTGATCTAATTCTAATTACCATCCTAAACATATGTATCTAAAATAACGTCCTAACCATTCATCATCTAAGAATTTAAAGACGCAAGCCACACAATTCAAATTAAAAAAATAAATAACTGAAAATAAACAACCCACGCAATTAAAAAAAAACAATAAAGGAAAAAAATACTGAAATAAAAATAAAGTAAAAGAAAAGGGATAAAGCTAGAGAGTCATAATATAAACCCGAGGGATGCATCATAATATGAGCTTCCCTACTTGACCAAAGGGTCACTCTTACAAGGATTACTCTACTTGGCTTTAGGGAAAGGGGGACAATTAAAATAAAAGCAATAAATTGATGGTTCTATGGCTAGGAGGGGCAAAGCCAACACATACACTAGCCATGAACCTTGGGGGAAGGGAAAATCAATAATATAACAACTGAAATTAAAATCCTAAATTAAGAAATAAAGGGTAGTTAGAAGAGGGAATGAGAGGAGGGAGAGAAGACTATTGAAGAAGCCTACCTACCTGAATCAATGCTTGAACTTGAAAGCTTGGGTGATTTGAGATATTGCCAACCCTAAAAATCACATCTGGAATGAACCAAATCTGAAATTTCTAGGCCTAAAGAAAACAAATCTTGAAAAAAAAAGAGATGCTCCATGGCTCGTGATCTTGTCACCTAGATCTAAGCCTAGAAAAATAACTTTAAAAATTACAACTCAATTACATAAATCATAAACATAAAAGACTGAATAAAAAATAAAAGTACTTGCATTAATTGAATAAAAAGAACTTACAAAAGTGTTTAAATCATAAAACTAGAACTAGAGCTAGAGAAAGAGAAAACTAGAGAAAGAGATAGAGCAACTAAAAAAAAAAAAAACCCTAGAAGAATAATGAAGTGCCTCCTCCCCTTGTGTTAATTCTATTATATAGAGAATGGGGGAGGGAAGCTAACAATTTTAACTTCTAAACAAAAAGATTTTTTTATCTTGTTGATGAAGTGGAGGAGAGAGAAGAGAGAAAACGTGTGGAGAGAGATCTCCCATGATTTTTCTTGCCTTTTTTTTCCTATTTTTTCTCCATTTTTCTATTTTTCTCTCTCTTCTTGCACAAGAAACCCCCTTTGGCCGATTTTTCTTGCTCATATTTGGACAATATTCTATTTTAATGAAAAATTCCACCCATGCCCTTGTCTTTTCTTTTCTTTTCTTTTTTTCTTCTTTCCTATTTTTTCTCTTTATTTTCTCTCTCTCTTCTTCAAACTTGTGTACAACTATCTTGGCCGACCTCCTTTAAGTGATGAGTAGGTGAGAGAAAATCTTCTAAAAAAAACCTCAACAAAATGGCAACTAAGAGGTTCGAACTTGAGACCTCCTAATAAGCAAGGGATTCTGCACACCACAACTCGCCAACTACGCTAGGTAGTTGTTGTTACCAAAAACGAATCTTCAATCACTTAAGGATGTGGTCCATCATTCCTTGTTGGCATTTGGAATATTTCTTATACCCTTGGGACAACTACAGATGGATTGGTTTTGCATCTCGGTTTAGTTCTGATCCATTATTCTTTTTCTGACCCGAAAAGAATAATCACTTGTATAGTTGATCAAACGAATGTGTACTTGCAATTGAACACTTTTATCTTGTTCAAAATTTCATCCTCTTCGTAACCATGAAAAGAAATAGGACCTCTTTATGTGTAAAATTGGAGATATAGCACCCGATAGTCCTTAAGGCCTTGAAAATATAAAACCTACAAAAAGAGATTAAAACATAAGGTAGCTCCATTCTAAAAATGTAAGCATGTTTTACTACACTAGAGTTCACACATAAATGTACTCATCATAGGTCTATATGGGTCTCGAATGCCCAACATATTGTGAGTATGTGACCTGACATACCCAAAAATAACTATATAACACAAGGGTGTGGTTTATGACTCAAAGTATGGACAAAAATACCAGGAAAAGGGTTGGTTGTGGATTATCAGTGTGGACACCACCTGTGCTTTGTAACCTCATCCAAGTGCATTTATGAGCCAAGGACAACATAGACAAGTCCAGTTAGGCAATTATTAGCTAAGTGCCTATAGGTTTGTTCCAGTGGTCCAAGAATGGGCTCAATGGCTATGTAGGTTGAGTAGATAACCTACACAAACATTGAAAGATGGACTAGACTACTAGCTTGGTTAGCTGGAGAGTAATACTGACCTAAGGTCAATATGCTACATATCAATTGAATATGGATTCCGGTATGGGAATTCAACTAAAATATGGAAAATGGAATTATTAGTTGATTATTAGAAATAAAAATTTATCTTCATATGAATTGGTTATTTAGGAACCTGAAATGTACTTGGTGAGGATACGCATGATTGGGAATTCAGTGAAAAAATACCAGATTTGGAAAAAAAAGGTGAGTGGGTGATTGTCTTATTTTACGAAATGTTTTGTGTATATTTTTGTGTTTTGCATGTACATGTGGAATGTGATGATTATCATACTATGGATTTATTTTATATAAAGTAAATATTTCACATGTTGCATGATTTTGCCAGCTTGGATGTGATTGAGGTTTTGTGGATGGATAGTATGATAGTTGTGACGCCCTGGCCCCATTAACCTTGCATAGTATTGTCCTCTTTGGCCCATGGGCTTCAAGGCTTTAAAAAGCATTGTGCCATGTTAAGGAAGCTAGAGGTTATTAACTAGCCCAGTAATCTCTCCCTAGGCGATGTAGGATTAAAGTTTATACACCCTCACTGATCTCCCAAACCCCCTAGTACTTGCCATATTCTTGGTGGGGACACCTCACTGATCTCCCAAGAGGGTCTGGTACTTATTGTATTCTTGGGTCTAATAAACTTCCCCCCTTTCGGCACAACTTCCCTGTTGTGGCCCCACAAGCTATTGGGGTTTGCTCTGATACTAATTGTTTAACCTTGCACAATATTGTCCTCTTTGGCCCATGGGCCTTAAGGCTTTAAAATTTATTGTGCCATGTTAAGGAGGCTTGAGGTTATTAACTAGCCCAGTAATCTCTCCCTAGGCGATGTAGGACTAAATTTTGTACACCCTTACCGATCTCCCAAACCTCCTGGTACTTGCCATATTCTTGGGTCTCACAATAACTGTGTGGTGATGGATGTATATTGACAGTCTAAGGCATGGTGTGGTCGAGGTTCTTTCTGGTATCGTGGGCTCAGAGGCCAGTCTTATAGCTATGGCCACAGATGAGTGCATGGATGCTATGGTTGCCATGGATGCATGTAGATGCATATGGTTAGGATCCCATCCCAGTGCTATAACCCTTTGCCAATAGGGGTAAGGTATTGGCTAATCTCATTCGATAGTAGGTCGCAGAGAACTATTACTCCCAGATATAACATAATGTATCTTGAGAGGGCATAGCATGGTATGCCATACTCTACGCATGACTATTGGACAACATGAGAGACTAATGGCGGTGTGGGATGTCGAGACTATGGCTGTAAGGGATTACTATTTAGGGGTTGGGGGATCGAGGTTCTTTTCGAGACTGGCTGACTCCTACTTATGGCTAGTTTGTATCTTTGAGGCCAAACGTACTGTGTAGAAGATACCACTATAGACACCCAATTTTGTCATCCTCCTCTGGCTATGATGACTTACAGATCTTGGACGCGATCTTTTGCTTTAGATCGACAGAGATGACAACTGATTGAGGCAGTTATTCCCAGAAGCATTTTATACTAACCCAAAATTCCCAAAAATCCCGTGCTAGAGAAAAGAAGGGTCTAACGATATATGGTACGTTAAAATCGGATCATTTGATCTCCCGTAATCATTCCTAGAAGTTACTTTATGAACACCCAAACCCGGCCTATACGAGCACCCACGCCTTGCCTTGAGTGCCCAAACCCTACCCATGCAAGCACCTACACCTTCCCTTGAGTGTCCAAACCCCCCATGTAAGCACCTAAGCCTTGCCTTGAGTGCCCAAACCTTGCCCATGCGAGCACCCACGCCTTGCTTTGCACCCCTACTCCCCACGTGTGCACCTGATCAAGCCCCGCATACACCCAACCAAGCCCCATGTGCATACCCGACCAAGTTTCAGCACCCACGCCAGAGCCCCAGCATCCCTGTCAGAGGCCCAGCACCCATGCCAGAGCTCTAACGCCCCTGGCTGGAGCACCAGTGTTCTTGTTTTAGCCCCAACACCCCCATCAATGATCGGAATCCCCATTCCGATGATCGATTTGGAGAAGGGATTCTCTCTTCAGTGCCTATGTACCCCATACTGCCCCGCTAGCATACCCTACACTATAACCTCCTATTGGTCTAAAAAGGAATCTTTTTACCTTATTGGTCCAAAAAAATTACTTTTTCCCCATTGGCTAAAGAAATTTACCCTCCACCCCATTGGTCCAAAATTTCTTACTTTCACCCCATTGGTTTAGAAAAATTAATTTTTACCACCATTGGTTAAGGAATTTTCTCTTTCCTCCCTATTGGTCCAAAAATTCTATAAAT
>NW_024870557.1:222663-222784 GCF_013358625.1 Macadamia integrifolia | reverse complement strand
GGTGATCGGGATCATACAAATGGGGTTTGGAGTCGCCACCTAGAGTTATGGGCCTAGGACCCAGGGGTGGACCCGGTTGCTGAGAAAAGGGCCTAAAATTTGGTCTGGTCCAGAGATTTGT
>NW_024870557.1:197462-220435 GCF_013358625.1 Macadamia integrifolia | reverse complement strand
ACGTATGCCTTGGGTATGAGCCATGAACCCCATCCTGGGATACGTCCATAGGGTTTTCAGAGAAGGCCTATCATTGATAATAAAATTTAAATACACGCTGACCTCCGAAAAATTTAAATGACAAAAAGTAAATGGGTGACTCCACTCGAAATAAAAGCAGTACGATTGGCCCTCTGAATATACCACCGGGGTTATCGATTGTCCTAGCGATCAGCCATGCATACTTCTAACCGCTATAGGAGTTTGACAATCACAACACGATGCTTCCCCCCAATGATCCCTCAACACATAAACCCCTGTTGGGAAGGGTCATAGCATAAGGGTAAATCACATCCTAGCCATATGCCTCTATATGAGCATAGTATGATTACACAATGGCACCGCGTCCCATTCCACGAGCCACCATGCACTTGTTTCCAAGCCGACTACGGCATCTAATCTAGCATATACATCATGTCCAAATGAAATTCTTCCATCACATACATCAAGACATAAAGGATATTCATCATAAAGTAAAGCATAATATGTTATGTAATTGCACATACAATGCGTGATATGGCACATGTGATGTCTAGTCTATACACAAGTGATATGATGACATGACTAGACTAACACATGTTAAATGATGCATAAAATTTTGAAATTAAATCAGAGTCCACTCCCCATTTGCTTGTATATGTACACAGTGCTTGTACCTGGTACGAAAAAGATCCAATGTGTGGGTACGCGTATATTGAATGTAACCTATCATAAACGTAATGGTTTATCATTTCACTATTTTGGGGTTAAAATCATCATGTTTGAACACTAAAATCGGTTTTAGAATCATAAATGGGAGTTACCCATCAAATTTGGACCAATTTTGAGAATTCTGGAAAGACAGGTGGGCTAGAGCCAAAGACAAGCGGGCTATGTAGCCAGTCGGTTTCAGCCCGCCGGTTACACCAGAGCCCAGAAACTGAGTTCTGAGAACTCAGGTGGGCTAAAATAAGAAGACAGGTGGGGTAAAAATACCCTCCAGTCTTTAACAAAGATTTTCCAACATCATTTTTGACTTTCCTCCGGCTTAGGGACTTGTTTGGGGACCATCTGGCTACTCAAATCACTTATCTATGTCCAATCATGTACCCTCAACCTAGATCTAAGATCTAATCAAAAGAAAAAGGAAGATTCTTACCTCTTTCTCAAGAACACCAATGAAACCCTAAATTTCACTTCTTTTGCTCAAGAACCTTCAAATACTCTGGATCTTCACCAACACTCCTTCCAAATCCTTCAAAATCATTATACACACCTTCCATTAGAGATTAGATTTGATTATTCAAGTAGGATTAGTAAGATCTAAGTGGGTTCTTTCCTAAAAATCAAAAAGAGGGTTTAAGAAAGGGGTTTTCCTGAGAATCTTTGGAATGCGTACAATACCTACCTCAATTCGAAGATCTTGGTGAGCTGATCATTAATCCGAGCTCAAAATACCAAGACCCAGCTCCGGTGAAGCTCTACAGTCGATTTTCCTTTCTTCTTTCTTCTTCCTCTTTTCCTTTCTTCTTCTTTCTCTCTCTTCTTTACTCTCCCACCGACCAACTATCGTTAATGAGGGAAAAGGCAAATAATGTCACCTCTTTTATACCTGGGCCCCCCAAAATATCTTCTATTCTCAGGTGGGCTATCTCAAGTGGGCTATATCTCAGCTGGGTATATCTCAGGTAGGCTATCTCAAGTGGGCTATCTCAGGTGGGCTTCAATGGGAAATAAATTTCCACATAATATTAGATTACGTTGGCACCCACAAATACTAGTACGTACCTTTATTTTTTATACATGGTCTCGTGGTACGTGCAAGTGCAAGGCTTGAGTGCACATATTACACTTGGTACCTACTCGGTCATGTCAGGCCAACCCAAGTTCAGGGACACCCTTGCTGCCATATTCCATATGGTACCTGTGTTAGTTATCTCTAGTTCAGCCCCTATATGATTAAACCAAGTCCATACTGGTAATTAAACCGTTTAGAAAGTAGGGTATCACATTACCCCCTTTTTTAAAAATTTCTTCCCCAAAATTATAGTACCTGGTTGTCCAAAAAGATGAGGATACAAGGTTTGAATATCATCCTCTTTCTCCCAAGATGCCTCTTCGATCGGGTGGTTGGCCCACTGATTCTTCACAAAAGCGATAGAGCGGTTGAGGAGAGTTTTCACCTTTCGGTCTAAGATCTCAGCCGGATGTTCATCATATGTCATATTAGCTACTAAGTATTTTGGTTCCACAGGTAGTACGTGGGATGGATCATGAACGTACTGTTTCAACATGGATACATGGAAGACATTGTGAACACTACTGAGGGAAGGTGGTAATGCCAACATGTATGCTACTGCCCCAACTCGCTTCAAAATCTCAAATGGCCTGATATATCTCAAATTTTACTTGCCTTTCTTATGAAATCTACGTAGGCCTTTGGTAGGAGATATTTTGAGGAACACTTTCTCTCCCTCTTGGAATTCTATTTACATAGCTCTTTTGACTTGATTGGGCTACTTTAATTCTTTCTCTATTGACATCAACTTTATTACATGTCATCTGAATCATTTCTGGTCCAAGCTTTCAACGTTCACCTACTTCATCCCAGTATAGAGGAGTTTTGCACTTTCTACCATACAATGCTTCATATGGAGCCATCCCAATTGTAGTTTGGTAGCTGTTGTTGTAAGAAAACTCCATAAGACCTCCCAACTGCCACTCATTTCCATGGCACAGGCTTGGAGTATGTCTTCTAATATCTGTATTGTCCACTCAGACTGTCCGTCTGTCTGTGGATGGAAGGTCATACTCAAATTCAATTGTGATCCCAAGGCTTGCTAGAAGCTTTTTTAGAATCTGGAGGCAAACCTCGGGTCTCTGTCTGATACAATGCTCACTGGTACACCATGTAAGCGTACAACATTATCCATGTAAAGCTGTGACAACTTATCCATGGTGTAATTGGTCCTAATCGGAATGAAGTGAGCTGCCTTAGTAAGCCTGTCAACTATTACCCAAATTGCATCCATTCCCTTGGGTGTACGTGGTAATCTAGTGATGAAGTCCATTGTAATGTTATCCCACTTCCATTCAGGTACTGGGAGTGGTTGAAGAGTACCAAAAGGTCAGTGCCGTTCAGATTTGATTTTTTGACATGCAAGGCAAGTCGATACATACAGAGCTATTGTGGACTTCATTGTTGGCCACCAATAGTGTTACTTTAGGTCTTTGTACATTTTGGTACTTCCAGGGTGAAGAGAGTACTTAGAACTATGTGCTCCCTTTACTATTTTGTCTTGTATTACTTCGTTGCAGGGTACACACAATCTACTCTAAAACAATAGTGCCCCATCATTGGCTAATATAAAGCTAGGGTCATTCATTGTTTGCTCTTGAATCTTCTCTCTGATCCACTACAACTCAGGATCCAAGGGTTGTTTCATTATGATTTATTCCCTGATGGATGAGTGTACCTGTAAAGCTATCAAGGACATAGTCAACTGTTGAACATCATCTGACTGGTGCTCTAGTTCCAAGGTCGCTCTCTCATACAAAAGGATTTCATCCATTAACATTGCCTCCTATACGAGCTCTGGACTGATAGCTAGATAGAAAAGTGACACAGTTTGAGCTTTTCGGCTTAATGCATCTGCCACTACATTGGCCTTCCCTGGGTGATATTGAATATCATAATCATAATCTTTCATAAGTTCAAGCCATCTCTTTTGTCTCATATTCAAGTCTTTTTGAGTGAAAAAGTACTTAAGACTTTTGTGATCACTGTATATTTTGCACTTTTCACCATACAAGTAGTGACGCCAAATCTTTATGGCAAAAATGACCGCTGCTAGCTCCAAGTCATGGGTAGGGTAGTTCTTTTCATAGTCCTTCAACTGTCTAGACGCATATGCTACCACCTTGCCGTGTTGCATAAGTACACAGCCCAATCCAACTTTGGAAGCATCGGTATACACTGTCATTCCACCTATGCCTTTAGGAATAGTCAACAATGGTGCTGACACTAGCTGCTTCTTCAGCTCTTGAAAACTTTCTTCATACTCCTTTGACCAATTAAACTTTATACCCTTCCTAGTCAACTTGGTCATTGGTGCTCAAATCCGAGAAAAGTTCTCGATGAAGCGTCTATAAGAACCTGCCAAACCCTAGAAACTTCTAATTTCTATTACGCTCTTGGGTACTTCTCAGTCTACTACGGCTTTCACCTTATCCGGATCCACTCTGATTCCATTTTCAGACACCACATGTCCTAAGAATCCAACCTATTTGAGCCAAAATTCACACTTGCTGAATTTCACATACAGTTATTGCTCTCTCAGTCTCTGTAGTACCATCCTCAAGTGTTTTAAATGGTCTTCTTTTGACTTTGAGTAGATCAAGATATCATCAATGAAAACAATGACCCACTTGTCAAGAACATCGTGAAACACTCGAATCATCAAATCCATAAACATCGAAGTTCTATAATGTTCATTTATCCACATATGGTACTTGCCATTTACCTTTCACATATAGTTTCATTATGTCAATAGCATTAAACTCGTAGGGTTCTTCTCCCTCATTTGTCATTCTACATGCATTGCTCCCCTTGTACACTTCTCTTGCATGTCATTTCCTTTACTCTCATTCTTTGTTTTATAATTTCCTTCTTTTTGCACCTTATCAGTTTTCTTACATACTCTTTTCTAATCTTTTGTAGGATGTCTTCCCGCAAAGGCAAAGAAGCAGCTTCCTCATCTAGAAGCGGGCAAGCTTCTAGCAGGAAGAAGAGGGGTCTGCTTCCAACTCTTCTGCTTCCCGGGCTCAACCCGCAAGGGACCTCTTTGAGGAGTTTGGGGATTATGATGACAATGTATTTCACAGTCTTAAAGCTGCACGCTTTTGGGTCAAATTCAAAAAGAGACCCGTATTGATGGAGAAATCAGTTATGACGGAGGATTTTTGTTCGAGTTCAGCTACTCGAGCGATTCATAGCCCTTGGTTGGGAATCGATGTTACCTTTTGACCGTTGGGGTTACCCCAACCTTGTGTGGCTATTCTATTGTAACCTGGAGGTGGTCTACGACGATCGGATGTATACCCTCACTAGTCGGGTAAAGGGTTGGAACATCAGACTTCCCATTGATTTACTGGTGGAGATCCTAGGCATCTCATTGGAGGGTACATGGTACTATTGCCCTCCTAGGGGTAGAGCCTTGCCGAGGTCTGAGTCTTTAGTCACTTGGCTCAGTTCAACCTGCTTCCACATGCTGGGCACCGGAACTAGGTGAACTTCATGACTGCATATGTGGCGTATTGCCTCTACACTAATCTGGGTGGTCCTCCACGCCTGTGCCTTCCTTACGTGATTATGAAGATGATGGAGTACCATGCAACTTATCACGCATATGGTAACTACCCCTACTCTCGGTCACTTACCAAGATCTTTGAGTATTTTCACGTGGACCTTGAGGGTGAGGTGGGTAGAGCCCCCTCGAATAGATTTTCCCGGGGCATCTTGCATAAGATGGAGTTATTCCATCTGATAGAGCCAGTAGTGGGGGAGGCAACCCAGGAGGAGGTTGATGATGAGGAGGATGATGAGGACTATATCCCTGAGGAGGAGGATATAGATGTAGATGTAGAGATAGAGGATGAGGTCCCCATCAGAGTAGTTCCACCATCTTTAGGGGGAGCCTTTGATTTCCAAGGCTTCATGGCCGGGTTGAAGGCACTACAGGAGGATCAGGAGAAACTCCTGACAGGGCAGGAAGCTATAAAGGAGACCCAGGCAAGCATGGTCATAGACATTGATGATTTAGACCATGTCGTGGACTTAGCCTCTAGGGACATGGCGAGGAGTCTGAGGTACCTTCAGAAGGATATGGATTTAGTGCACCACCAGTTTGATTACTATGACCAACGCTTGGGTATCAACTCAAGGTCTCGGCTGGGAGATGATATTGACATTGATGATGACTAAGTGGGGCATGGTTTTCTTTTCTTTTCTATCTTATGGTATGAAATTTGGGGGTTCTGTCTTCTTCTTAAGGGTGTGAATTGGTTCGGATTCGGTTTAAACGGTTTGGTTCGGTTCATATGTATTTCGATTGAAACCATAACCGCACTATTTACTAAACGGATGCACTTTTTGAAATCGTAACTAATTAGTAAATGGTTTCGGTTTCCACGATTTTTAAACTGTTTCGATTTCACGGTTTTAAACGGTTTCGATTTCGATTTATTCCATATGGTTTCCAAACGATTAGCAATCAGTTTGCTAGTTTATTCGCATGTTTACTAAAATTTACTTTTGGTGATAAACGATTCAATCTTGAGAATGTGAAATGCAAACCATTATGTGTTTGTTAAAACAATCAAACAACTAAGCAAAGGAAAATATTTTGATAAAAAATAGTCTCAAGCACATCTAACAAGTCAATAAGTAATGCTTACAACAGGGATTTTCTTCTTCTCCCCCCCTAAAATAATGTGTTATAATATTAGAAAATATATATTTAATATGCTATGGGATAAGCAAAATTACATTTTTATTAGTATATATTCTACTTAATGCATTGGATTAATTTAATCGGCATTCCAAATAATGAGCAAATTACCTCTAGAATTACTTACAAGCTTATAGCACTCAATCTTTGAAGCAAAAGAGATACTAATGATATTTTGCAATCACCTTATTTAATCTTTAAATAGACTAATCAAATCAGCTTTGACGGTTTAAACAGTTCAATTTTCACGATTTCAATTCGGTTTGAAACCATAGGTTAAACGGCTCAGTTCGATTTCAACCCATTTAGCTAATCGGCCTGAAACTAGAAACTATAACCGAACCATTTACTAAACGGTTTTACGGTTTCGGTGTAAACGGCTCAGTTCAGTTTTGGTAAACGGTTTCGGTTTTAAATTCACATCCTTACTTCTTCTCCTCTTCTCTTGGAAATGTGGTTGTTGAACTCTAACTTATTTTCTTTTACTCCTCTACTCTTCTATTCTCTCTTCTTATTATTATGTTGTGAATTCTATCTTACGTATGGAAAATTTTTTATGTGATTATGAAATCTCATTCTTGTGTGAAACTTTTTGGTACTCCTAATATATGAATATATCATGGTAAAATTTTCAAGTTTTGTACACTTTTAGATTTTTTTATCTAAAGTCTTTTATATTTTTTTCCAACCCCTTGTCTAAATTTGGATTTCTAAGAATTTAATTCTTGCAAGCTGTGTGTGATTAGAGCATCGCGCTCTGATACCACCGTTGTTATGCCTCGTTCACGTAGAACCGGACAAGTGATCAAGTTCCCTCTGGGTAACCTAAAACCACCAAAATCATCTGATACATTAACCATAGCACAACAAGCCACAAGTAATCATGGAAAATTATAATATAATCCAGTGGAAGTCTTGTCGTAATGAATACCTGAAATTTCCCATATACTCTTGATATCCAAATTGTTATACATAAAGTATTTACATGTGGGCTCATAGGCATGACATTTATATAAGAAATAGCAATTTAAATATCGAGAGTGCAAAAGGGAAATATACCAAAAGAATCAAAAGAGTACAATAGATAGAATCTGTCACTGTTGCCCTGCAACACAACCCTCACACGGGTAGCCGTCACTATGTTCAAATTCTTCGGGGACACTAATCCCCCATTGGGGTTTCATCAATGGGACCTGACACGGGTTCCTCTACAGAGTATCCTATAAAATCATCTAAAAATATGTGTACACGAGGGGTGAGCTCACTAGCTCAGTAAATGGAAAGAAAGATGCACACAAGTAAATTCATTTCAAATGATACTATATGCATGAGATTCCTTTTAATTCTATTCCACCTAAACAATCATTCTAGGTCATAAGTAACGTGCTCCTCACAACCACCGTGCGCGTATACCTCAGGTTTGAGATACGTTCTCGATCCCACGATACGCCCATAGGGTTGTTGGAGAAGGCCCACCATGAGCACTCAAAAAAATAAATTGTGGCCTAACCACAGTAGAAATTAAAAGCAGTACGATTGGTCCTCTGAATATATCACCAAGGTTTCCAACTATTCTAATGATCAGCTAGGCGTACTTCTAACCACCATGGTGGTCTGCAACCGATGCTTCCCCCAAGTGATAACCTAATATGTAAACCCCTGTTGGAAAGGGTCGTAGCACGAGGGAATATGAAATCCTAACCACATGCTCATACATAAGATAGGACAACTGTATAGTACTTCTGTGTCACATTCCATGGTGTACCAATGCATTTGTTTCCAAGCCAACTACGACATTTAATCTAGAAATCCCACACCTGATCAAAAAACATCATCATCATCATCCATCATATGATAAATCCATGCTCAAGATTTCAAGCAAGTAATCATGCATATAGAATTTAAGATACAACATGTTCAGTTCTAAATGCATCATTCATTCATTAATCACATGCATGGGAATAGTATTCAGAATGTCAATATAGTCCATGAATGCATAAGATGCCAAAAATACTCCAAAATTAAGATCAAAGTCCTCTCCCCACTTACTTATTTTCATAGAAGAATCAGCACTCGCGGTACAGGTAAGATCCGGAGTGAGACGATGAGTTTCTCAAAACCTAGCATAGATAAAGGGTTTAGAAATATATACAAATCAGGATTATAAATAACGTATGATATGGTTGTGATGCGTATAATAGTGTGAAGAAGGTTGTTGGTGAGTTTGAGCTCAAGTGGAGCTTATTTAGGCTCATTTAATAATGAGTAGCTCATTTAATAACGAGAAGCTCAGTAAATCAGGACTATAAATAACGAGTAGCTCATTTAGGCAACAGGTGGGTCATTCAGGTTACAGGTGGGTCATTCAGGTGGGTGGAAGAACCCACCTGTGTAGTCTATCCAGACTAACGGGTCATACTGGCAGGTCAGGCACCCGTCGATCTTACTCATCGATAAAACCAGAGGGGATAGGGGTGACTGATAGGTCACACCCTGACCTACTGGTCTTACTTGCCGATAAAACCAGAGGGGATAGGCGTGACTGGTAGGTTGGCACCCATCGGTCTTACCCATTGATTTTCTCAGATTTTGCTATTTTTCTTCTTCCTTCCATTCCAACTCTTGGAACCCCAATAGGGTGATATCCACTTCATTTCTCATGCATTCTAAGCCTCACCTACATGATTGTACCCTGGATCTAAGCCATTAACAAGATTTGGGGGAAGAAATTATACCTTTACTTGAAAAACCCCAAATATTGGAATCCTCTTGCCAAACTCAAATACCATTTCAATAACCTCCAACTCTTTGTTTACCTTCTCGAATACTTCAAGGAAATCATACAATGGCTTTATCATCCTCTAGATTCAAACATATACAAAGGGTTTCATCATACCTAAAGGGTTTCATCATACCTAAAGGGTTTATGGCATTGCTTACCTTGGAGTGTAGATCTCAAGATACCAGACATGATTCCGGTGACGAAAAGGTGAGCTATGGCTCCAGAATCCAAGGGGAAACCTCTTTCCTCATCCTTCTCTCCTTCTTCCTCTTTTCTCCCTCTTCTTTACTCCTCTCAGCCAATTTGGTAAAACCCATAAATGAGGGAGAGAGAGTTACAAAAGCTATTTATACCCAAGTGTTATAAATATCTTCTAAGGTTCGTTTGGTTTTGCCCATTTATGAACCAAAACACATTAAATCGCACTCTCAAGCAATGTAGCCAGCATCATCGGGTATGCAAGACCTCATTATGATGAGGAGGTCAAAATACACATGCTCATCCAAGTCGGGCATGCTGGGGTCCACAATATCCCAACAGGTGGGTCTCGTACCTACCAGTGATACTCACCAGTTGACCAAACAAGCCAACCTTACTATATTTTGAAGGAAAACGGAGTCATAACATGTACTTCTCTCTCGCCACATGTTGTGGACCAAGTTTCTATCATTTAAATTGGATAACGTACCTTTTTTATCCATACATTGCCTTATGATATGTGTAAAGGCACGGCTTAGGCTTGCGGATCATCTCGGCTACCGGCTCAATCCTATCTGGCCACCCTACATTTGATGTCACCCTTGCAATCATGTACCATAAGGCACCGGCATCAACCCGTTTTAGTTCAGACCCTGCAAGATCAACTTGAACCAACCGATCTATAAACTGGGTTTAAAGAGTAGGGCTCTACAACGAATGTGCGTTGACTTCTAGGATCTTAACAAGGTAAGCTTGAAAGATGACTTCCTATTACCTCATATTGAATTATTGGTTGACAACATGGCTGGGCAAGCCTTGTTATCATTTATGGATGGATTCTCGGGATACAACCAAGTGAGCATGCACCCAGAGGACCATGAGAAGACAACCTTCACCACTCTATAGGGAATCTATTGTTATAAGTGATGCCTTTTAGACTAAAGAATGTTGGGGCAACTTATCAAAAAGTAGCTACAGCCACATTGCATGACATGATGAACAATGATGTAGAAGTCTATGTGAATGACATGATAGCGAAGTCAAAAGATCGGTAGGGGCATATTCCCGCACTAAGGCGATTCTTTGAAAGGATCAAGAAGTATTAGCTAAAGTTGAGTCCTCAGAAGTGTGTATTCAGGGCAACAACAGGAAAATTATTAGGGTTCTTGGTGAGTGAAAGAGGTATTGAAGTCAACCTTATCAAGATCAAGGTAATTCAGGAAATGCCCACACCTCGGACTAAGAAGCAGATACGAGGATTTCTAGGTCACATCCAATATACCAGTAGGTTCATAGCACAGTTGACTACGATATGCAAACCAATCTTCAAGCTGTTGAAGAAGGATTAGCCCACGAAATGGAATGACTAATGCCAACAAGCTTTTGATAAGATCAAAGGATATCTCATGAACCCACCAGTATTGACACCACCGGTGGAAGGAGAATCACTTCTGTTGTACTTATCAATAGGAGAATATTCCATGGGCTCATTACAAGCGCAAAAAGAGACAAAAAAGGGGACAGAGCATGCCATATACTACCTTAGTAAGAAGTTCCTGGAGTATGAGACACGGCACACATCTTTAGAAAAAACTTGTGCTGCACTAATTTGGGCAACAAAAAGGCTGCGGCACTACATGGTAGCTTATCCAGTGCATTTGATCTCAAGAATGGATCCAATCAAGTATCTCTTCAAGAAACCAACTCTAATAGGAAGGATGGCTAGGTGGTTACTTTTACTATCAAAGTTTGACATCACTTATGTTACTCAAAAATCTATCAAGGGGCAAGCTATAGCTGATCATTTGGCTGCCCACCCCACAAAAGATGAAAGAGCCCTAGACGATGCCTTTCCTAATGAACGAATCACTACAATAAAAGAAGAAAACACAGCTAATGAATGGTAGTTGTTCTTTGATGGAGCAGCTAATCAAAAGGGGTGTGGTGCAAGAATATTGCCTGTCACTCCTGATGGCCTTTACTTGCCTTCATCATTCCGCCTCAACTTCCCTAGTACCATCAATATTGCTGAATATGAAGCTTGCATGCTAGGACTAGAAATAGCCTTAACTATTGAGTGAAAAGGATCAAGGTATATGGTGATTCATCCATCATCATCTGTCAAATGTAAAGGAAGTGGAAGACCAAAGATGAGAAGCTAAAGCTGTATCAAGAACATCTGGAAGAAGTGATAAGAAGTTTTGAGAAGATCTCATCCAAATACTTCCAGAGGGACAATAACCGGTTTGCCGATGCCCTTGCAACCTTGGCTTCCATGGTAGAATGCAATCCTATGGCTAGATTCCAACCATTCTTAGTGGAACAATGAATCAAACCCATTTATCAAAATTCAGTGAACTCTCTTACCATAGATGGTCGGTCTTGGTTCGCTAATATTTTAGATTTTATTAGGGAAAGGAAGTACCCGGTTGAAGCCACAGAAAGATAAAAGAAATTTTTAAGAAGATATGCCACCCAGTTTATCCTTCAAGAAGACTTATTATACAAGTGATCCTATGATGGGATATAGTTGTTGTGTGTGGATGAAGAAAAAGCTACAACAATCATGGAGGAAATTCATCAAGGTCTTTGTGGATCCCATATGAATTCCAAAATGCTAGCTGAGAAGATTCTCAGGCTGTGATACTATTGGAACACAATGGAAGCAGACTGTGTAAGCTTTGTCAAGAAGTTTCACAAATGATAGATATTTTCCAATATCATACATATCCCACAGACGGAATTGCACTCACTCGGTTCTCCTTGGCCATTTTCTACTTGGGGCATTGACATCATTAGGAAGATCAATCCCAAAGCATCCAATGGCCACGAGTTCATCTTAGTAGCCATTGATTATTCCACCAAGTGGGTAGAGGCTCAGTCATATGGAGTCCTCACATCTGCTAAGGTGGAAAAATTCATCCAAGAAATATCATTTCCCGATATAGAGTACCTCAAGAGTTGATATCAGATTAGGGATCCCATTTCTGAGGCAAAACCGATAAAATCTGGACAAAGTTTGGTATCAAAAGGCATCACTCTATCACTTACAGGTCACAGACCAATGGGACAGTAGAAGCAGCTAATAAGAACATCAAGGTGATCTTACAGAAAATGGTTGAAACACACAAGGATTGGGTAGATAAGTTGCCACTTGCTTTATGGGCATGTCAGACTTCTGTACGATCCTCGACTACCCCTTTTTTTTGTATATGGGGTTGAGGCAATTCTACCTGTGGAAATCCTAGTACCATCCCTAAGGGTGCTTCTTGATAGTCAGTTACCTGAAGGAGAATGGATGAAGACCAGACATGATAAGCTCAACTTTCTTGACGAAAGACGTATGAAAGCTATGGACAACCTAAAGAAATATCAACTGAGAATGGCAAGGACCTTCAACAAGAATGTGAAGCCCCATCACACAGAAAAGGGAGAACTTGTTCTTCGAGAACAATCGAGAACAAAGATCCCTAATTCATGACACAAGAGGAAAATTCAGGCTCAACTAGAGTGGCCCATTCACTGTCAAAGAGATTCTACCAGGCAAGGTTGTGAAGCTCATAGACCACAATGGCAAAGAAATACCCGGATTGATCAACATAGATCAACTCAAGAAATATTATGTCTAATAGGGTGACTAGCCCAAACTACGTCAAACATGATTCCTCTCAAGGGATATGTAGGCAACTTGACATGTGTAAGTGCGGTCTCAACAATCTCAAGGCAATAAATTGGTTCCTAGATTTATAATTAAGATATCTTAAAAAGATCATCATAGCTTATGTCCCCCAAGAATTGCCATTTGGCATGAAAGGCCATTAGGCATCCATCATTCACCTATGGTCCTCCAAATTCTTATCCAGAATTCCATCCCCCAAAAGTCACCACCTAGCACTAGTATGTCAAGACCAGTTCACTTCCCACCATTGATTAGTAAAAAAAAAAAAGAAAGAAGAGAAAAAATATTTGAATGCAACAGTGGTAAAGGTTTGGTTGTGTCAATAACAAATGAGTGATACTTTGGAAAATCATCATATCTCTTCTTTGCTTATGATGGTTTTAGGAAAAGTCATGGACTCTTTAGATTAGACATTGAAGAAATGGACCGTGGACATAAATATGGTGACACCAGGTCTGCTAGAAGCTACGAGCATGTCGATGCTTAGACAGATTGGGTGCATTAAGCTACATCACAATCTGCTCTGATAGATGCCTCAGTATTGAGATGCCAATCTTCATATATTTCGGTTTGGGTTGGTAGAGACCTATCCAACTCTCGAAGGATTTCGAGTTTATATGTTGTTTTCACCCAAAGGTAAGTTGATTCAACCATCTTTGAAGAAAGACCACTCAGAGGAGATTCCTAATTTTTTTGGATGGGAGGAGGAAATGAAGCAATTCATTAGATATGGAAAGATTGACATTCTGAAGGTGGCTAAAATCTTCATTCAATACCTACCACTAGGGGAATCCATCAGCAAAGATCACAGGATGCTTACCTTTTGTGTATGATAGCTCGCTATGTTCCCCAAACTCCTAGACGTAGTTCTAATAGAGGTGGTAAAGCAATTGAATAAAGGAAAAGATATTATTCCTACAGTCCTTGTAGAGATATTCAAAGGACTTGATGACATGAGCCATAGCTATAGATTTGGACTTTATTATTATCATGGAAGTCCCACCATTTTCTAACTCGGCTACTTGATAAGCTGAAGCTGATCAGGCCGTTAAATGAAGGTCAACTCAGAACCCTTTGCTACCAGGACAAGAGAGAAGTCCCAGAATTCAAACTTATTGTTGATTGGGCAGAGTACCTGCAAGGAAGAACTACAAAGGACATTGCATAGAGATGCCTAAGGAAGCCACAGGAAGATTTTCTGATAAAGACCCCTGGATACAATTATATCAGATTGATGGGATTGACTCATACGTCTTTTTACTTGCCCACTTACATCAGCCAATAATATGGGCTTGAGGCGGTGGACCTAGAGGAGTTAGTAAACTTTTACCCCAAGAACTGTCTCCCCACCTTATTACCTATCTATCCTGTCTATAGTAGAAAAGTCATTTTTATGTAATTCACTTGGTAGTAGAATGAAGGAATATTTGTGTTTTCGTGTTATCCCGATTATTCTAATGAAGACTTGAGTTGTGGAATTGATTATGCCAAAAAACATTCCAAACCATAAACAAAAAGAGATTTTCTTTGTGCCAAAGATAGGCTTCCATTCATAAGATGCCAGAATAAAAAACAAAAAAAAAAGTAATAATAAAGAACATGGGGGGGAAGATATGCATATGTTTGTGTTTACAGAAATTGTAGAAATAAATCCCTAGAAGTAAATATCCTCACTAGAACTATGCTCCTCATCGGAATCCTACTCGTGGAAAGTGGGAAGTCTGGTAAATGCTAATTTTGAACTCTCTAGCCTCCATGTAAGATCCTCAATCTGCCTCAGCAGGCGCGCATTCTCCTGTCGATAGGAGCTGACCTATCTCCTCAGGGCATTGTTCTCCCTCTCCTAGCGGAACATAGGGAATGATCAAGAAAAGAAGCAATAAAGAAGAGGGATGGGGACTAAGAATAGGAGGATACCTTGTCAACCACGACCTCAGATAAACTTTATGCATTCTCCTAAGCTTAGTATAGATCTCCGGAGACACCTAAGAAAGATCATGTCAGTCAGAGGAAGTCAAGAATCAATCAAATAAGAGGTGTTTGGATACTCACACAGTCAAACGGGATGGAAAGTCCAAGGGAGACATCTCTATCTAGTCTGCACTCCAGGAGCTAAGGAATGCCCGGATGGGTCACACTAGGATAGGACCAGCCTAGGAAGCCACTGAAAGGACTGGTAGCCATTCAGAGAGGTCCTCTCATGACAACAGAAGACCCAACTTGGGACAAGGAAGCAGCACCTGCTCGTGGCTGAGTAGGAGGGTGTCCACTTGCCGTGCCCCCACTAAAACAACATCAATAAAAAAAAAAGAGAAAGATCTGAAATATGGAAAAGAAGCTCAAGAGAGGAAACATACCAATGGCCCTCTAAGACCACAAGGAGCGCAGACCGTCTCCTCCTCAAGAAAGGCCTCGTAATCCCTGTTCAGGTCTAGAAGGGAGTCATCCCATACCCCTTCGGCCAAGCTCTCAATTTGACCCACAGGGATACATTCTGGATTATGTATAGTAGAAGGAGGAAAGCAAGGAGGGGAGCACACAGCAGGATCAGACCACTGAGGAGTGACACGCTCTCCCAGATACTAGGCGTGGCCCCAGATACCCCTGAACAGTACATTGCACTCTGTCAGGTACTTGGCTCGGGCAAACTCATCAGGGTTGGGGAATCTGAGGCATCAGAATGGCCTCCAGTTAACCTACAAAGTTAAGAAGATGTGAGTACAGAACAAAGCAAAAAACGAAAATTTGATACCAAACATGACTTACCTTAGTGAGACCGTTCAAGAGAGAACGAGCGGTGGTCCTAGAAGGATAGCGTCAGTTCCTCAGCACCTAACTGTCCCCCCATCTGGTAGCTATAGGGAAAGGCGAGTTCTGAGGATACTTCAGCACAGGGGCTAGAGTCTCCAGGTGTTCATAACATCAAGGCTGAATAAAAATGACAAAAGAGATGCAATCAATAATAAAAAAAAAAATAAATAAAAATAAAAAAGAAGAAGAAAAAAGATGAAGGAAAATGTGAAGTCACCTGGAGAATATAGCCCACTCCCTTGAGGCCCCGATCCCCATATACTAGCAGGTCCAGGGTCCGCAGAAGGTACGCATAAGTGGCCCCTCCCCAATCCCAAGTACCCACCTCCCTAAGGTTCTGGAAGGGGGCAACCATGCGGATATCTACCCCGCCTTGGAGGTCACTGAAGAGGCACTGTGCCACAGCAAACATAAGGAAAGAGCGGGTTATCTGTTCAATGATTCCTGGGTTCACCCTTAAGTTCACCCTCATCCAACGGGCACTGATCACACCTATACGGACATGCGTTTGATCCGTATAAATCTCAATACCCGTCAAATCCATAAATTCCCATGCTAACAAAGTCGCAGGAAGGGATAAGGGCCTCCCCCATACTCGTCATAGCATAAAAACACAAGGGTGTGATAGTGATCTTGCCTGTAGGGAGATGAAAGGAATGGGTGCTCGGCCACCACCGCTCCATCAAAGGTCCCGCCAATGCTGAGCTGAACTTCCTGGTCTCCAGTGAGGCCAATCATCTCAAGAAAGTGGAATCTACTTGCCCCTGAACCCTGTGTGGAAGTATTTGGTACCATTCCCGGCCCGCGTTTGAATGACCGTACTTAGCCAATGTGGGGGGTGTTCCCCCATTGTGCCTCTAAAAAAAACCAAAAAAAACCAAAAAAAAATATAAAAATATGCATAACTAAAAATAAACGAATAAAAGAATATATAAATGAATAAATGGAAGGACTTACCCATGTGCCCCGCACGATGTTATATATATGGTCCTAGGTCATGTGAAGTGTCTGCCCAATGTACCAATCTGCAGGACCATCGTCCTCCGAGGAGGATGTACCACAACTCTCTCCACGACTCAGTTGGATTTCTCCTGGAGTCCTTCTCTTTCTTCTTTCAGCCATATTTTCCAAAAATTACAAGGAACCCTATGAAGTTTCACAATTTGTAAAAAGGCCCGGAAAGACTTCAAATTCTCCAAATGGCCCCCTCAAGAACTATGAAGATCTCCAAGGAAAAGATGAAGAACTTTAAAGAAAACTCGAAGATCTTCGAAAAAAATTTGAGGAAACCCGAAGAAATGCGAAAAAACTTCGAATCTTCGAAGAAACTCAAGAAGAGCTCACTCGCTCACGAATCGTTCCCAACTCAAGAAAATTGGAATAGAGAATGAACAGGAGGGGGGGACCATTTTATGGTTAAAAAATTTGTTTTACCAAAAAAACAAAAAAAAAAATTTGAAATTCTAATTCCAAGGTGCAAATTAAAGATTCTTACCACAAAAATGCCAAATTCAAAATAATTTGTGAGGTAAAGGAAAATTATCACACAAAAAGGGAAAGTGAAAATCAAATTCAAGAAATTGCATCACATGAAAGTAAAATTAAAAATTCCAAATCAAAAGCCAAAAATCAAGAGCCAAAATTCAAAATTCCAAATTAAGAGCCAAAATTCAAGATTCCAAATCAAAGGCCAAAAATCAAAAGTCAAAAGACAAAAATCAAAAGTCAAAATTCAAGATTCCAAATCAAAAGTCAAAATTCAAGATTCCAAATCAAAAGCCAAAAATCAAGAGCCAAATTTCAAGATTCCATGGCCTAAATTTAAGGTTTCAATCTCATGATTCAAATTCAAGAACTTCAATCAAGGAAAGATAGGATCTCATTGACCCAGCCCCATGTGGCCCAATTTTATTGAACTGGCCCTAGGTGGCCCAATCTCATTGACTCAACCCTAGGTGGCCCAATCTCATTGACCTAGCCCCAGGCGGCCCAATCTCTTTGAATCGACTCCGAGTGACCCAATCTCATAGACAAAATCTACGAAACTGACACATGGAAGCCCAGCTAAGGAAAATCTAAGAATCAAATATTTTTGCCTTTTGCAAGATTGAAAGAGCAGCGAATTTCTTTTTTGTAATCGGCGGCCCCAGATAGCCCAGATTGGTTAGAAAGACCCAGCCTGGAGACTAAATTCCCTAAGCGGGCAAATGGAAGCCTGACCAAGGAAAATTCAAGAATCAAATGGTTTTTCTTTTGCAAGATTGAAAGAGCAGTGATTTCTTTCTTGTAATTGACGAGACCAAACAACCCAGATTGGTTCAAAAGAATCAGCCCGGAGACCAGATAGCTCAAGTTGGTTCGAAAAACCCAGCTTGAAGACAAGATATCCCTAGACTAGCACATGGAAATCCGGCCTAGGAAAAGTCAAAGATCAAAGTACTAACGTCTTTTGTAGGATTGGAAGAGCAGTGAATTTCTTTCCTACAATTGACAGCCTAGGTAAATCCTAAACTTTAAAGTAGTTAAGAGATATTACCTATTGCATTTTCAACTCCGTCATTGATGAGCAAGATGACGGCAGTACATGCTCTAGGTGACAAAATGTGGTCGTTCTTTTCTTTACCCTTCGACTGTCGACACAGGCCTCAACCAAAAAGGAGCATTCTATAGACACCCAATTTTATCACCCTCCTTCGGCTATGATGACTTATGGATCTTGGATGTAATTTTTCACTTCCGATCGATAGAGATGACAACTGACTGAGGTAACTATTCCCAGAAGCATTCTATACTGACCCAAAATCCCTAGAAATCCCATGCAAGAGAAAAGAAGGGTCCAATTATGACATTTTATATATGAAGGAATTCGGTCCTAGGTGACCAAACGGATGTATAGTACTCGGAATCATGATTCTAACAATATATTGTACGTCAAAATTGGACCATCGGATCTCCTGTAATCATTCCCATAAGTTACTCCATGAACACCTAAACCCCGCCCATGCGAGCACCCATGCCTTGCCTTGAGTGCCCAAACCCTACCAATACGAGCACCCATACCTTACCTTGAGTGCCCAAACCCCCCATGTGAGCACCCACGCCTTACTTTGAGTGCCCAAACCCCACCGATTCGAGCACCCATGCCTTGCCTTGCACCCTTGCCTGTGCCCCGCGTGTCCCTAACCAAGCCCTGTGTGCACCCGACCAAGCCCCATGCATACCCGACCAAGTTTCAGAACCTATGCCAGAGCCCCAGCACCCATGCCAGAGCTCCAATTCTCCTACTAGAGCTCCAACACCCCTGCTGAAACTCTAGCACCCCTATTTTAGCTCCAGCACCCCACCGAGGCCCCAACACCCATGTCGGTGATCAGATTCCCCATTTCGATGATCTATTTGGAGAAGGGATTCCCTCTTCACCTGCCTATGTACCTCATATTGCCCCGCTAGCGTACCCTACACTATAGCCTCCCATTGGTCCAAAAAAGAATTTTTTTACCTTATTGGTCCGAAAAAATTACTTTTCCCCCCATTGGCTAAAGAAATTTACCCTCCACCCCATTGGCCAAAGAAATTTACTCTCCACCCCATTTGGTTTAGAAAAATTACTTTTTACCACTATTGGTTAAGGAATTTTCTCTTTCCTCCCTATTGGTCCAAAAATTCTATAAATACGCCCCTCCCTTTGGTTTTTCACACCAACACAACACCACAACAACCCAAGTCTCTTAGTGAGCATTCCATAGTAATGAAACTCTGCCCTCTCTCCTCCCCTTTCCCTCCTTGAGGTTTTTCAAGTTTTAGAGAGATCTTCATAAGATCTGAAGTGTTCTTCGAATCTTCAAATTGTTCTTCGAGCCTTCGAAACTCTTCAATCCTTTGCATTTTTTGAGTGAGATTTCGCGTAGGAAAAGTTTTCCCTTAGTCTCCCACCCCCTTTTGAGGTTTTTCAAGTCTTCGTAGAGATCTTTGTAAGATTCCTTCGAATCTTCGAAGTATTCTTCGGGCATTCGAAGTTCTTCAATTATTTAGGTTTCATCCCCTAGCCCTTTTGACCTAGCCTAGCCCTCCCATAGCCTATCCTCAACGAAAAGCTCTGTCCAATTGCCACCTCAGCTTAAGCCCGAAAGTAGCCTTTCCTAGCCGAAGCTCTGTCAGAATTCAAATCCAAAAGTAATTGTTCCTAGCTGGAACCCTGTCGGAATATTATCACGGTTAGTATCTCTCGAGAAAGGAAGTTGGAGGTCAAGACCATCTTCCCCTAAGCAGAGAGAATCCACAAGAAAGTTCGTACCAGCATGAACCAAAGGGCCCACCCCTCTTGACCCAAAACAGGGGTCAAGCTCAGGTATAATTTCTCAACATAATTAGCACAATGTAGACTTTATATTGATCTTGTTTTAGTGTACATAGTTATTTAAATTTAGTCATTGTATATATGTGTGATAACTTAGCCATGCATGCGGAATAGAAATAATTATGGAAAATGTTCATTCTTAAGCATCTAGTAGGAAGACCAGTTGAACCGAGTAGATTGGGTGCCTAACACCTTCCCAATCTACAACCTGACATTTACCCTAAATCTCTAGACCAGACCAACTTTCGGGCCCTTTTCTCAGGAATTGGGCCCACCCCCAAGTCCTAGGCCCAAAATCTTAGGTGGCGACTCCAAATCCTTTTGCATTATCTCGATCCCCATATTGGACCATCATCAAATCCCCATCTCAAATGACGAACTTTACACTCCAGTGAAATAGGCCTCCACATATCTCTGAGCGACGATACTGCAGTGCAGGGCTCGCAGAGTAAGCACACACGACAACCCCTCCCTCATGACAGAGAAAGAGAAGAGAGAGGACAGAATGAATGCAAGTCCTTTTTCCCTCCTCAAGAGGGGGGAAGAAGAGATCTCATCTCCGGCTGTTACCCTCACAACCACCTATGTTGCTGATAGCACTTATACCCACATACATTGAGACTTGGTAATTAGAAAGAAAAATATATAAATAAATGAATCATGTGGATTTTTGCATACGAGGCATGTGGTATGATATTGTGAGCATGTGTCAACATCATTACTTGTAAGTATGTGCTTGCTTGCTCACCCACCCCTCACTGGGCAGTATAGCTCACCCCTCGTTAATATACCTTTTTAGATGGTGGAACCGAAGCTGAGATGGACAGATGATCAGTGTGGTTTTGAGGCTGTGTCGGCATGACACATTGTAGCTGGATGGATATCTCTTCTATTTGTCCTTTTAACTCTATTATCAATGGTTTGTAAAATTTATTTATTATTATTGTAGCCTGTGGAATTCTTTGTAATGGGCCTATAATATTGTTATTATTATTACTTATTAGTGTAGTAAATTACCACATATATGCTTCCTATGGATTTTATATGCGTATTCTGATTGTGATAGATGTTTTCAAATGGTTGGCTTGGTTACTACACTATGTCCATGATCCTGGGTATTGTAGGCTGACTGGGTTGGGAATCCAATGCCACATACCTTAGCCATATTTGGGGCAGGGTGTGACACAAACGGATTTGCAGCGAAGCACAGAAATGTCATGGAGCGAAGATTTGTGGGCGGTGACCTTATTTGAGAGCTGAGAGTAGGAGTATAAGCAAGAAGCGGCAAGTTGAGAACAGATCATAGGGACAATGGACATGCAACTACCATAGACAACCAGAGATGAGTAGAGTTGAGACTTCAGAGTTGCATCATTCTCCCTTGTTGAGTATGGAGAAGATATGGCAATAGGTGTATAAGTCCCAAGCAAAAGTATCGGTGTTTTTCAAGATGATATTTTAATTTGCTACCCAAAAGATCATCTGAAAATGAAGTAACATGGGTAAAGGTGTTACTTGGAACCACTCTTGGGATGAGATTTTGAACCGATTCATTCTTTGGGTAGGGAAACAGTATGTATTTTACCAAACACTTTTTTCACCATTTCTGTTACCAAATGGAATAAAGAACAAGAATGATCATCCAGGGAGAGTTACCAAATGGACCCAAAGCCTGGGTATACCAATATGCTCAAGTTAGATCTTTTTTGGTTTAGGTGACTCACTAATGTCCGAATTTTAAGAATCACCTCACATGTATATGCTTAGTTTTACAAGAGATTACACATATTACAGAAGAAAAATCTGAAGTCATAGAAACAGATCACCATTGATGAAATCTTTAAAGAAAGATCATTTTAAGCTCTTACCCCCTATTTCTTTGACGATCTCTACTTTGTCTTCATGATAGAAGCTCAATCAAGTCCAATTTACTTCATATTCATCATGCCACAAATTATAGACTTACTGAGGGTCTCCTGATAATGCCAAGTGAGTTTCACCATATGCCACATATGGACTTATTGAAGTGTAGAACATTTCACGCCATGAGCTGGACTTACAAATCCTTGCTGCTACTCATAAGAAAGCCAAGCTCATGATAAAGAATAGACCATCCAATGAACCATTGCTTTACAAATCATCTTGCATACTTATCATATAACAAGTGATGTAATATAAATTGGTTTTAAGTATCTCCGATACCGATACGATACCCTCCGATACGTATCTTAAATTTAGTCAGCCGATACGATACACATCGATACGATACATTGAATTTTTTAAATCATTTCGTATCGATATATATCCTACAATACATACCGATATGCATCAATACACCATTAATACACATCGATACGATACGACATGCCTTGATACAACTCTATGAAAAATATAAAATTGAGGTAAAATGTACGTTTCGGTATGTATTGGTACGTATCGGTGAGTATCGGTATATATCGATCGGTACGTATCGGTATATATCAGCACATATCGGTGAGTATCGATATATATATATATATATATCGGTGAGTATCGATATATATATATCGGTATGTATCGGTGAGTATCGATACGTATCGGCTCTACGGTCATATAATGGGCAATATGGGTAATTTAAAA
>NW_024870557.1:149442-196819 GCF_013358625.1 Macadamia integrifolia | reverse complement strand
AATCAATACACACTAAACATATCCTCTAATCAAGCCATAATAAGAATGTTTGATCCTTTCTTTCCAAGTGTTTTGGTTTTATTCTAGTAAGACTTCTACTTGTTAGTATATGGACACCTTTATTTGTTATCAACTTATTTGGGCAAGAGATCGCTATCTGGTCGTATAGGCATGGGCCAATGAGATTCATAATTTCATATGGGAGGAGAGGGGGGGGGGCAGAAATTATGCAGACTCTTGTGCGAACCACGTGACTAGGTAGCCTTTTTTTTTTTTTTTTTTGTGAGTTAAGAGTGAAATCTCTTGGACTTATATTCAGTTATACCATGACAAAAACAGATGCATAAAGAGCCGTTTATAGAAGAAAGAAGGCAGTTTCCAGGTTTATTCTCTCAGGAAGACAAGTTTTTTATTAAGATTCAACCAAAAGGTTGATACTTCCTTTCGGTTAAAGAATAGGCCAGAAGGGCCATCATCAGGCAACAAAGCCAACATTACAGGACCTTCCGCACCTTCTTCAACAGTTGAGTACCCAGTGTTGTAGTTAATATCAGTTTTCACATAGCCGGGCATTACGCAATTTATGCAAAACTTGGGCAACTTCTTTTCTAGAATCCTTGTGTAAGCATTCATAGCTGCTTTGGACATTACGTAGACAGACAAGCCCTGAGTTTCTAATAAACCATCCTTGAAATCCTTCTGAAACTTCTTCAAAACCTCATCCACAATTTCTTCTGTGAGACCATCTATGTCATTCAGCACTTCTTTAGCCCAGGCATCATCTACATACTGCAACAAACCAATTCCAAAAGAGAATAAGAATAAGACATAAAACTAAGTATAGGAAAGAGAGTTAATGCTCAAATGTCAAAATGTAATTGTGCAGCTGACCCCAAATTGTTGAGACCCTGCCAAAATAGTTATGTTCATTCTCTAAACTGCAAGAGGGATCAATGCTCAAACATTTTGTAGTTTAGAAGGTAAACAGGTTCAAGAATTAGATTAGAATCAGCCATAAGTAAATCTTAATCTGGATGGGTATAAATAAGTTTTCCAATCATTGGGTCAGTCAATGAAATGTGAATAGTATCTTCCAAATTTATAGTGGTCAAGGCTCAACCTCATGGTTGCAAAGGGATTGGCTAAATCAAGGTAAGACACATGCTGATTTAGACTAAATACCAAACAGGTAGTTATCAGAAGTGGAAACACTAATTTAACACAAATAGATTTCTACCAACTAATCAAGTTGACAACCTCAATGCCTTATCATTTACACCAAAGCAGAAAAAGGGTTGCTACTCTGCACAAAATAGAAAAGGTTTGCTACCCTACATACTTATGAGTGCCATGTGGAAAAATGATGTGGCATTTTCTACCGTTGAATATGTAGAAGATACTGCATAGACGACATGTCAAATGTCAAACTCAAATTCAATGAACTATATGTAGAAAATACTCGTTAGGCCACCAGTGAAATGTATGGTTATGTAATACAAAGCATATACTAAAGCTTTAGCATAGTTTGTGCTATAAATGTTTTTCCTACAAAATTAGAATAAAACTTGCTTTAGATCCCTTAAACTTGCTATATAGACTTGTGACTATGTGACAAAGTAGTAATGCTAATTTAGGATCTCTATAAGATGATATTTTATTGCCAAGTGTCCATATATTCTTTAATGTCTTACTTATTTTCATGTTTTCTACATAGAGCTGTCCTTGCTTGTAGTAATTTTGATTTAAACATAGAGGGAGAATGACTTGCACAATAAGGTTATGTGCAGGTAGGCTTTACGTGTCTCTCTCTACCTCCCTAGCTTATATTCTATTGCACTTTGCTTGTAGAATCCCTGTACTGCTAAGTATGCTACGTGGTTGGATCCCAAAGTGATCCTAGCAAGATTTCCTTACATGAGTCCAACTCTATTTCACAAATAAAGATAATTACTTACAAGGACACCTAAAATCAGATATAATATGTAAAACCCGAAATTTAATAATATCATTATAATTTAGTCCATCCATTTTACAATATGCATAACAAACATACATGCATGAATTAATTGATGTCCTAACCCTAGTATGTCAGAATTTTGTATATAGAGAATCTTAATCACTAATTAACATAAAATAGTTTAAAAAATATTTGAAAGTCTAACTATTAATAAATAATAATATTTAAATTCTTTTGAAAAAAATTTACAAAGTATACCACCGATCTCGGAATTTCTGTCCAATCTTGATCAAATTTCTATCGTTTGATATTCTCCCAATAAGTAAGGGAAGTGACTTCATTGATAGGTAAGTATCATAGAGCTAATGCATTACATATTTATATATATATATATATATATAGCCCAGAAGACATCAACTACAATGATAAGAACTAGTCGGTGACAACTTAACTGTAACCCATTCAAAATTCTAAAGGAATTGAATCCGATGTACACACATATATGCACTCACACTTGTGATTGAAATTTCCATTTGCAAGAACACACAATATGACAACCATCTTAATAGAATGTGCACTTCTATTCTCAGTTGTGAACAGTTTAGTGTGTAAACCTAAGGAGAACAACTGCCTAAAAAAATAGTAAAATAATTATCATTAAAAAATGAGAAGTATTTAAATCTGAATTTGATGGACACATAATCCCAACAGATATGCTTTGGGGCCTATTTATATTCAAAATTTCAGTCACATCTAACCTGAGACATGGCAGAGAATGTGTGGAGAGTAGACAATTCACTCTTGCAGAGATCAGATCCCCCCCACCCCCAAGAAAAAAAAATAATAATTAATAATAATAATGCCAGGTTTCAGACTATGTACCTGTAGCCTCCCCAAGCCAGAAGAGACGTTTACAATTCTGGGAGCATCAGATAGCTGAAGGAGTGGAAGAGGTGCTTCAGTCACTCTTTTGGCTCCATAGTAGTTTGCTTGTAGACATTCTTCTACCGACTCGTTAGTGTGCTTTGCTAGTTCCTGGTAGTTTGACCACTTTGCCTCTGGCTGTATCAGTAATAGAAGCTCAGATATCTCAAAACACGTAACTCTTTCTCAAAACACAGGATTCTTTCCCAACTTCTAAATTTGAAACGGATGAAATGGCAGTGCAAAGACTTCCAGTTACTGTCACCAGTGCCTTCTCAGCGTCATCATCTAAACTGACTCCAGAAATCCCAGCATTATTTACCTGCAATTAATGAGTTTCAACTTAAATACCGTTAAGCAATTTCATCAAAATTCAATATCAGAAATTTCAAAAAAGGGGCTATGATGAAATTCAGTAATAAAGCCAAATCAACCAGATTGGGCTGATGGATGATTTGGCTGATGGACTCTTCCACGTAAATCAGTCTATCAATCAATACCATCAAGATTTTTGTCTCAGGAATTTCTACAAACAGGTTCTGATCAAATTCAGTAATGAAGCTAAATTAACCAGATTGGGCTGATGTGGTCTTACAATTTAAATCAGTCTATCAATATAATAAAGATTTTTATATCAGGAATTTCTCCAAACAGGATCTGATAAAATTCAGTCATGAAGAAAAATACCAAGATATCAAGCTTTTGGAACTGGGTTTTGATGAAATCAGCAAGACTAGCAATACTTGCAGAGTCTAATACATCAAGCTGATGAAAACGCACATCAGACAGGCCCGAGCCTCTGAGCTTCTCAACTGCTTCGACTCCTCTCTTCTCATCTCTGGCAGTCAAGACCACTGCTACGCCATTAGAGGCTAACTGTCGACATATTTCCAATCCGATCCCTTTGTTTGCGCCTGTAACGACTGCAAATCTACAACAAAACAGAGCATCTTTAGATCAACTTATTGAAATATCAAAGGAGTCCAACTTTTCATCCAAAAAAAAGGGGTCTAACTAGAAATCCATTAAACTGAGCCGAAATTACTTCTTCGTAGCGGTCTCTGACATTTTGGATAATGAGTAACTGATTGAGGTGGTAAGAAAAATTCTAAATCTAGCTAATTATTCGATGCACCAATTTACTTTGGCTGAGAAGTCCTTAAAGTAAATGGCAAATGAATCTGTGGTCAACGATTCTAGACACACATGAAGAATGCTGGAAATTTTAAGACAATATGATTCAGAAATTGGAACTTATACTGAAAATACGCCAGCGATGACGTAAAACATGATTCAGGAATTGGGTTCTATTGGTGGTGTGGTTTTAAAATATCTGAATCTTCTTTTCACCAAAAAAAAAAATAAATAAATAAAAATCTGAATCAGAAAGGCTGAATACGTCACACTGAAGAGCTCTCTTAAGTCTTAACAGATAGTAATTCAAAGACCCATTTTCTTCTTTTCATCGTCCATTAAATTAAATTAAATAATGTAAAAGGGGTTATAACTCCGAACTAAGGCTTTCTTTGTTCGATTTTTATTTGTATTTATTGTAAGTATTTTTATTTTTATAATTGTTTGGTATGATTTATTGTACTTATTTTTATTTATTATAAATAAGAATAAATCACAAATTTGTCAAAAGCTATTTGTGATTTGTGGTCCCAAATCATTTATTTGGAATTGTGCGCTACTTTAATGAGCATACTCTAATTCCTTCAAAATTAAGGGTAAATAGATAATTTCAAATAATTTTAGATTTTTCAAATAAAAATCTATGCTTGCTCTCTCTCAACTCAAAACAATTTCACATCTTAAATCTACAGTTACTCAAAGAGGAAAAAGAGTACCGCTGATGCATACTCTCGTAATTAGGCCCAAGCCCATGAATTCCAAAATCTGAATTGTGGGCTCTCTCTCTCTCTCTCTCTCTCTCTCTCTCTCTCTCTCTACAACAGAAACACTTTTGAGAGAATTCTTAACAATGATGTTTTCTTAGGTGTTACTGGAAAGTGTATTTATACGGCCAAGATTGGGAGGATTTGATTGGAATATTCGAAGAAATAAGGCATTAACTATAAAAGGAACCCCATAATTGGGAAAACTTACAGAAATGCATGAACGGGTAAACTCATTCCCATCTTTCATGGGCAGGGTGGTCATTTCACCCCCTATATGCTTGCATGCAACCCCTTCACTCCTAGACAATGCCTTATTTCTTATATTTTAATGCTATTCACTTGTGTGGGTGCTAGACAAGCACGTAGACCAATGGGGGCTCATGTAGAAACATTTTCAACGCATGGGAAGGGGCAACACAATCTTTTTGCACCTGCCTGTGTATACACAGGTTAAGTGTAGACATATACAAGCAAGTAGTGTTCTTTTTCCCATAATATATCCTACAAATAAGCATACCAAACTTATTTTTAATTATACAATCTATTATATAAATAGTAACCAAACAAATATTATTTGTGATTCGTAATTAATTATCACAAATGATTTCCAAAAAATAGATAATAAATAAAAATACAAATCAAACCAAAGAGAGCCTAAGTCTCTATTTTTATTTTTTTTATTTTTGTCTATTTAACTATAAAAATCCTTTTTTTTATTAAAATATAAAAAATTACCATGGTAATAACTCTTTTTAACGAACACTTTTTTTTTTTTTTTTATATATTATCAGGTACTATCTCTACTTTTAAAACTTATCTCTTGTAAGACTTTAGTTTGTTTATAATATCAACCACACCCTGATGCATAACACTATTAGCTTAGAAGAGGGAAGGACCATTTTAATCTAATTCGTTCAGTTTTTAGTCAAAACTTTTCTTCTTTATCTCTGTAATCGTTCGCCTTTATGTTTTCAGTCTCTGTAAAGATGACCTCAAAGAAAATCCTCCCTCTTCCATTGAAGATGAGTCATCCAATGATGAATCATCTAAGTGGAATGAGTTCAGAGATTCCGATAACAAGTCCAAAGACGAGATCGATCCTGGTTCATGGTGTCCCATCTTTGAGCCTAATTCTATGGTTGGTTCCACATCGAAGAGCGAGAACGAAGGCCTATATTACTCTAGATCCACAAAATGATGACATATTGTTGAAATCTTTTAATATTTCTTAAAATTAAAGATTCAAAATGTTATTTTATTTCATCAAAGTGTATGTTGGAGAGATTTGTCTCTTCTTAATAGGCACCTAAGTGACCAATAGGTGTGACTATTGGTAAACATGTCTGAATGGTCAATAGATATATATATATATATATATATATATTATAGAAGAGACATGGCTTTTGGAAACACCCATTGGAGATGTCACTTCTTCTCTTGTATTAAGTATGACAATCTCTAATCCAAAAATGGTTTTTTGTTTTCTCCATTATTGTTTGGTTTTGTTTTTCTGAAAAATATTATTGGGCCTAGCTTTACTCTCCTAAAGGGTCAGAGTCTATGTACAATCAGACAAATATCAATGATTGTTTTATCTTGGAGGTAAAATATAAAAATCCCCAATTGTACTATTGTAATAGACGTTTCACACCTTAAAGAGAATATCTATTTCTAATATGACTCAACCTATTTAGTTTGTTGGCTTAAATAATTGGTGCCGATCTTCTTCAATAGTTCATCTTGCTTCAATCAAGAAATGCATCTCAACAATATCAGTCTTATAATTTTCAACTTATTTCTAATAATCTTAAGGTCTGAAACATTATGTTGGGTATAAGATTGGCTGAATCGGCCAACTAAAAAGTATGAATTTCCGTAATGACTTGCAGTTCTTTAGAATGTGGAATGTGAGTAATGGCTACTCAACAACGTACATTGATGACAAACTGTAGATGGTGTTGGCTTTAAAAGAAACTTTTTTTGGAATGTCCAAGAACATGTGTGAAACTGAATTTGAATAAAGAAAGAGAGAGGGTCTCAGTGACTGCAAAAGTAGACAGTAGAATCCCCAAGTGGGTTTTAAGTCGGTTTTCATGGAACGGTGAAAGAAGACAGTGGAGTGTAGACTTTTGTTTTCTCGTTTTCCTATGTAGGTGGTCTAACGCCTAGTTAACAATTCGGCCGAATAACTCGTTTTTCTATGTAGGTGGTCTAACGCCTAAACAATTCGGCCGAATAATTCGTAGAACAGAATTTTTTTGAATTAAATCAAAAATTCTGATCGAATCCGAATTAAAAATAAAATTCGATAAAAAACATGTTTTTTACTAATTTGATTTTAAAAACCGAATAATTCGGGTCGAATCGAATTAAACCGAGTTATTCGGTCCACCTAAACAGTATTAAAAAGAAAAAAAATCATATATGAAACCCACAGTACCCACCACCAAAATAGCTTTTTTTTTTATCTTCTTCTCCCTCAAATTTCCGCCTCCTTCTTCATCTTTTTTCTCCACCTAATTCTTCTGTAACAATCATACGAATCTACTCTTTGTTTCATTTCTTTCTCATAACTTCATCAGTTCATCCTAAGATAGGGAAGATATCAAACCTTGATGGATAATTTGAGGTTCCAGGGGACCAGGACAGATTCATATCACCGTATCAATCAATCTTCTTTTATATTGTTGCTTTAACTTTGAAAAATTTACGCGTCTTAGTGCAAAATGGGTCTTGTAAACCCAGGCAAAAGGATAGTGAAAATTTTTTGTGGTCAATTTATTTATTTGTTTTATTGTAGTTGTAATCTTGCTTTCACTGTTTTGGGGCCTAATCTATTTCATGAGTAGAAATTGAATTACAATAACCATTGCTTCCATCGCTCAATGACAATTTTTTCATAATTTTTTACTTTATTGTATAAAGTAATTTGCTCTTTCTAAGTATACAAATCAAGTTAATAACTTGAAAATAAAAAATATACAATAAACTATAAAATTAATATCCGAATTTTTTGCTCGACTTTTATTTTTTTAATCGAATAATTCTCAAATCCGAATCTGACTCTGATTTTTATTTTGTCTGCTTTTTTGACCGCTTTTTTGACCAATCCTTAAATTAACCAATCGAATTATTTCGAATAATTCTCCGCCCGAATAATTCCCAAATCTGAATTTGCTAACTATGGTCTAACGTGAATCTACTAGAGTTTACCCTCAAACACACTAACCTGTGTAAATAAAATTCCTATTTCTCTCAAGACAAGTCGCCAGGATTGGTTGCTTTACTCCTTGATTCTATTGTAGGTTCTATTTTTCCTGTCAGTAGGGAAAGAATCATTAGACAAAATCTTAGCACCTCAATTGTGAGACGGTAAGATTATAATTAAACTGATTGTTTGAAGACATCCTTTTAAGAAAGGGACCATTTTAGAATTTTGACCATTTAGGTAGGTGTTCCTTTTGAACCAAGGTAATTCTTGGCTTTATTTACATTCATAGTTCTTTCTTTGTATGTTGATGACATTCTCTTAGCTGGGAATGACATTGACATGATTGTTGCCACTAAAGAGTGGCTATTCTCCACATTTGAGATGAAGGATATGGTTGAAGCCAACTTCGTATTGGGCATCAAGATTATGAGGGATCGATCAAAGAATTTTCTTGGTTTGTCTCAACAGACTTACTTGGAAAAAATTCTTGAACGATTTCACATGCAAAATTCAAAGCCCCTAGACACTTCAATGGACAAAACATGCACATTGGGTCTGAGTAAATGTCCTAAGAATGAAGAAGAGAAGAAACAAATGTCAAGAGTACCCTATACTGCTATAGTAGGTAGTCTGATGTATGCGATGATGTGTACGCATCCAGACATATGCTATACAGTAGGGATGGTCAGCTGTTACCAGAGTAACCCAGGGTCAATTCATTGGTAGACAGTCAAGAAGATTTTTCAATACCTTCGTGAGACTACAGATCTCATGCTCACCTAGAGTGGTCTAGACTTGAGATTGAGAGGATACAGTGATGCTGATTGGGGCAGCAACCAAGACGAGCAAAAGTCTACCTCAGGCTATGCATTTGTCCTTGGAGGTGGAGCTGTGACCAAGGATTAAAGTATCGGTATTGATCAGCGTATCGGTCGATCAAAATTAAGATACGTATCGGAGGGTATGGTATCGTATCGTATCGGAGATACGCTAAGATACGTTAAAGATACATACATAAATGGATAGGGAACACATTTTTATACAATTTTGCATAAAAAAAAGTTAAAAAAAGCTATATATAACATGTAGAATGCATAAATACTTAAGTAGAGGGTATCATATTGATAGACAAATATATTTAGTTGAAAATGTTCAAATGATGAGGTTTGAGTTTTTTACAGTTTTTTTCTTTCCTCATTGCCATTGCCACTGTGATGAGTGCCGTGAAGAGTGTCGTGGTGATTCAAATCCTTGGCTAGGAAATTCTTCTTCAATAGGAGCAACTACGATGATATTCTGCACTTGTCGAATATAGGCACAATATTTACCCCAGTCGAAATATATATGGTAGTGGGTCTCCCATTCATTGTAGAATCTTCTATACTGCTCAGGAGTGGTCAATGTTGGTCTTGCATAAGTCCCATATCCATAGCCTGAAGAAGCACCTGAAGATACATGGTGTCCGTGTCCGTATCCGGATGAGGAACCAGCATGATCTGAACTTCTGTACTGCTCTGGATTGGCAAATGATTGTCCTGCATAAGTCCCATATCCATAGGCTGAAGATGCATCTGAAGATACATGGTGTCCATGTCCGGATGAAGAACCAACAAGATCTGAACTAATGCACATTGACTCCATGCTACTCATCAATACATCAGTAGCACTCGGATTGTGGGATCGCTTTCCCTCCAACTATAAGACTTTGATTGTGAACGAGCACCATGATGACTATCTTGGGTTGCATGTGTCAATGCAGACTCCTTTGTGAAATGTAGTGGTACATAAGTTTGGCCACCACCACTACCACCATCACCACCACTGCCGCCACCACCACCACCACCACCACCACCACCACCACCACCACCACCATCCTCATCATCATCATTACCATAATCATCATCATCATCATCATCATCAGCAGCACCATCTTTGTCTTGATCATCATCATCACTATCTGGTTGAGTTATGCTATATGTAGCACCTGATCTCGTCCTCCTAATATCGCCATCATTGGAGCTATCATCATCCTCTTCCATAGCTGATGGTGCTTGGGTTTCATCATTAACAATATTTTTAAAATCTTCATTTATATCTCTAATGATGTCATATATAATGGGATTAGGTGTGGTTTCTCGTCGATCTTCAGACAATTTGTCCAACACTAAAACATTTTCAGTCTCCTCAATCCATCCCCTAACTGGATCTTCCTCGTCGAGTATGTGGGTGATGTCAATTGGGTTGACATCAATATCATCCCTTGATTTCTCCAATTCTAAATATCTCATCTTCAATTTCATGTTGTAGTGCATATACACTAGCTTCTCCAGCTTCTCATAACTCAGACGATTCTGAGATTTGGTGTGTATCAATCCGAACGTACTCCAGTTACATTCGCAACCACTTGAGGATGCCGTGCATGATAATATTTTCATTGCGATTGGCCTCAAGCTTGGAGCGCTCCATCCATAGTTCATTCACCAATCAGCTGTACAAAGATAATTGCAACATTAGGAGTTTGAAATAAATTTGAAATACAAGGATAGCTGATTAAGCCTAAATTATCAGGGCGTTGTGTTCCTCTAGCACGGATAGCTAAATGATCAGCAAACTTTTGAGTGGCCTCTCGGAAGTACTTCACCTATACATGTATTAACATATTAATATGCCACTCAATGCATTAAATATTAATCAATGATTCAATATGTAAGTTTAGTAGACTACTAACCTCTTCAAGTGCATCTTTTGCCGAATCAATATTAGGAGCTAACTTGTTGATAACATCCTTCAAAGATTCCATCAAATCTTTCCTAAACCTTAAATTATTCTTGTAGTACAGATCCGGATTCCAATAATAGGTTGCACATTGACATTGTTACATATCACTTATTGTTAACGATTAAATATATTAGATTACTAATAAAGTAACTTATAAATTTAATTGAGAAAATACCTGCCCGATGAAGGTCTTGAACCAAATTATTTTCCCATCGACGATTTATAATCTTTAAAAATGCCTTAAATGACTTTGGGTTCTCCTCTTCTATCTTTTGTTTGACAACTTCCATACAATATACTATATTTCCCATCGTCTGTGCCTTATCACCATCAACTACTTTAAGTATCACAAATAGTGGTTGCATAATCTTAGTAAATCGGTATATATTTTTCTAAAACTTTGTTGAGGTGATTAGATCTTGAATAGTTTTTCCAATTTCAGTGGTTGCATATCTACTACTGAACCACTCATTAGAGGTGAATGACTTAACTAGCCCTTCCTTCTATTTTTGAATACTATCAAGTGCAATATAATTTGTTATAAACCTTATTGCTACGGGCCTCACCAAGTCACCTTTTGTGTACTTTCTCATCAATGCCAACACCCAGCTGTGATTGTAGATGAAATTGGTGATCATCTTGACACCAGAAACCAATATCTGCACTTTGTTCATTTCACCAATGTCCTTGAATATCAAATCAATACAATGGGCTGCACAAGGTGTCCAGTATAAGGTGGGATACTTCACCATAAGTAAAGTACCAGCCTTTTTAAAATTGGAGGCATTATCAGTCACAACCTGAGCAACATAATCTGGCCCAACTTCCTAAACAACTTCATCCATTAATTTAAATAAATACATTGAGTCCTTGATATCTGAGGATGCGTTGAAAGACTTATGGAATATTGTTTTCCCATCACAATAGATCAAAAAATTGATGATGGACATCCTCGTCAGTCCACTCCACCCATCACACATGATGGTCACTCCATATTCAGGCCACTTGTATTTAAACTCTTCAATGTATTCATCCACCTCTTTCACAATAGTATCTAAGTATGGCCCTACAATTTCATGGGGTGTGGGTGGCTTCACATTTTTCCCACATGTCTAAATCTTCTTGACCATAGCCTTGAAGTATGGATCTTTAGCTATGTGAGGTGGAATCATAAAACTGTGGAGCCACCTAGAGATTGCTTTTCCAATTTTCTTACTCAATGTTTTTTGTTGGAAAGCCTCTTCAATCCTTTGTTGCCCTTCATCATGATGTTTATATAGTGCATCTCTCATATCTCTAATTTCTGGGCTCCTTTTCCCCTTACTTTTACCACTGGAGCTAAATTTATCAAACATGCCCTTCATAGTGCCTCCAATATCTACACTTGGACGACTTCTAGAGCCAGAACCTTATTCATAAATCATTGGCCCACCACGCCTAGGTCCTACAGATTGACTTCTTCTCAGCTGTTCTGCTATCCATTGTTTTTCTTTTGCTTCCTCCCTTGAAATATGCATCGCTCGTGCAAGCTATTGATCTCCATCCTCTGCCTCCATATCAGATCCTTCATAATCCTCATGATCCCTTAGATTCTCAACCAATCTATCATCTTCTTCAACAACTTTCTTTGCTTTATCTCTACTTCCCCTTAAGTGCTTCCTCATTGCTTTGCTTATTTCATCTGGGCACTTGTTACATTTGGCAACATTAGAAAATCCTCCAGCCAAATGTTGTTTATGTCTGGTAATTCCACCTCCTAGGTGGATAGTATCACAGTAATTGCATTTTGTACACAACCTATTGCCTTGTACTTTCTCGGTTGTAGCCCATCCAATATCCTTAGTCCGTTCTTTAGGCGCCATCTTCCTACAAAGATATATAATGAATCTTAATATGCATATTTATTGATTTAGTATTTAGTACATAATAGCATTTTTTTAGAAACTAAAATGAGATGCATCCAAAGAAAAAAAAAAAGATTTTTTTTTTTATTTTTCCAAATTTACATAAACTTGATATGCACACTTTTTTTAGAAAAAAATGTGCATCTAATTTTACATCATGGTCATTGGCCAAGTAAATTATATATATTTTTTTAAACTAAAATGAACTGAATTTTATAAAGAAATTGTATTTTTTTAGTATTTTTCTTATTTTTTTAATTAATTTTCGAAATAAAAAGAAAATAAAAAATACAAACTATTTAGAAAAATTAAATTTTTTTTATAGAAGTTGTAGATTAAATGTTTTTAAAGAACATATAAAAAATCAACAAAGTGTGGACCAATATATTTGAGTAGATCTAAGAAATAAATAAAAAATTGAAACCCTCACTTTTTTGGGGAAAAAATGTAGGTTTCATTTGAAATCATGTATTTAGTAATTATAAGTTATGACATTATTTTTAAGAGTTGAATGAACTAAATTTTCTAAAAAAAAAAATTTGGGGATTTTTTTTTTAAATTAATTTCGGAATAAAAAATTTAAAAAAATATATTTTTTTGAGAAAAATCAAAAATTTCCATGGAAGTTGTAGAACACTTGTTTTTACATAACATATAAAAAATCTAAATATTTTTAACCATTGAGCATGAGTAGATCTAAGAAATTTGAAAAAAATTGAAACCCTCATTTTCTCTTGAAAAAAGTTTGTAAATCCTTATAAATCAATGATTTCATATAATAATGATGCACAAAATGTGATTCTATGTATGATGAACCTTAGATTTATGAAAAAACTTGAAAATCTAAGGTTAAAATTGAAAAAAGTGAGTAAAGATTCAAGAACTTACTATTCAAATGTTTCAACTTTCAAGTTCAAGCCTTCAAGGTTCTTCTTGGACTATGTTTTTCTCCTTCTTTGAACCATTCATTTCCACAATGTTTTTTTCAATCTACCATTTGAGTCTCCAAAAAGGTGTATGAATCAAAGGGGAAGAAAGAAGAAAAATATAGAAAATTGTTGGTGAGAGTTTAAAGTGTTTATTTCAAACAACAAAAGGCACATTCACACTTAAGTAGTCGTATCGTACCGTATCGATACTACACGATACATTGGATACGTATCGATACAGTACCGATATGTACTGATACTCTCGGGAATTTTCATATTTTTAAAAGTTTGTATCGTAGAGTATCGTTCGTATTGGTACCGATACGATAGGCACGATATGATACGTACGATACGTCGATACACAAAAGAGGGCCCAAAATTCCCATAGCATATCGGTATGTATCGTGCCAATGCCTACCGATACAGATACGTATCGGCTGATACGGCACGATATGCACCGATACTTAAAACCATGGTTGTGACACATGGTGAAACCAGCGTGTTTCGCACTGAATGAACGGCACACGCACGCGAAAGTCAACCGAATTTAATGCTCTAGCTGTCCGATCCGAACTACTAGAGCGGGGGGCTGGTGATGAGGGTAAATGTCTCTGACCATAGCACGGCCAAGGAGCGTTCGAACTAATGCTGTACTACCACCTAGGCTCCTCATCAGGCCGAGCTGCCACCTTAGGCCGAGCTACCACCTCGGCATCTCCTCAAGTCGTACTGCCACCTTGGCCTCTCCTTTGACCGAGCTACCACCTCGGCTCCTTATCAAGCCGAGCTGTCACCTTGGCCCCTCATCAAGTCGAGCTGTCAGAAACGTGCTTTCATCCACTCCTATATTTAAAGAACGTAATCCCTGATCACAAGGATATGACTTTATCCACTACATGTCATTAGAGGCATCTACCCCTCTCACAACCCATACCTCCAAAATAAGAGAGGACTATTCTCGAAAGATGCCCCGAAATCTGAAATATTCCTAGAAACAGAGAGCCTTTCTCCTTAAGGACTCCATGCCCAGTAGGACTCTCCATGGACGTTCCCCCTTTCTCCACTCCATAAGTAGCCTATAAATACCAAGGTAAGCCTCCATTATGGGGATCGATCACTTGTTTTGATTGAAAATTCTCTTGAGTATCTGTTGTGAAAAGATCAGACTTAGGCATCGGAGAGTCCCTCGTCGGGTCAGCCCAGCTCTCCCCTGCCTTCTCTTCTATGCAGATCTGCTAGAGTATTAGGAGCTATAAGGAAGATCGACTGGTCAATTTTTACCGCATCAGTATCCAAACATGAGATTTTCTCATCAGCTCGTATTCACATCAAGGGCAAAAGATCGTTACCTAATCGTGCGACTTCTGTGCTAGCATGGTGCCCAAATGAGAATATGCTGAAATATCATTATAGATAGAATTGTTGATTTCATGAGGGCATGATGGTAGTTTCATGGACTCTTGTGTCTCAGCAATCAAGTAATGTTCTTTTTTTCTACATTAGCTAGAATGATAAATTCCATGTACTAGACTAGAGATTCCAATCTCAAAATTTTTGACTTAAATCAAGTTCCCAATAGTTAGTGGGCGAGCCTGTGGCACAACTGTTAAGTTGTACTATTGTAACATGTTGGTCACAGGTTTAAAACTTAGAAACAATCTCTTCTGCGAAGCATGGGGTAAGACTGCGTACACCTACCCCTCCTAGACCCTGTAGTAGCAGGAGATCACCGTAGGCTCCTCTTTTTTTGTTTTCTTTTTTTTCCTTTCATGTGTTAGAAACCGTAGAATTCCTTCAATTCTTAATCATAAAATAAAGTAGTGGGCCCCATTGACACAATACCATATATAAAACGTGTAAAAGACCTTAACAGGTCAAAGGTAAGGTGGCTTTAGGAGATTGAGTATAGTAGATGTTGATTTTAAACGTAATGTTCCTAGTACTAAAACCAAGTGAAAGAGGATACCATCAATACATCTACAGTCTATAGGAGAAAATTATCTAAATAAGCACAGAGATTGCACTAGTGAAAGATGATAAAACAGTTTCATGTAGGGGTGTGAATCGGTCGGTCTCAGTTTGGCTTAGTTAGGCTTGACCACTTGAAAGCTTTGCACCGTGAACACCCGTTTAAGTAAACGGGCTTAGTTTTGAGGGGCATGGTACGATTTATAATCGGGGCGATCAATGTTCAATTTTAATCGGGCTTCCTTAAATGGGCCTTAATCAGGCTACGGACCTATTTAAGTCTAAATGGGTAATCAAAGCTTAATTAAATCAAATTCTATTACAAAGTGAAGGGTAAGAAAGCTCAATTAGTTTGTTACTAATAGTGGCGAAATAGGAATTTTATGTATTATTAAAGGGGATTGGGTTGGGTCAAGCTACAACGAATCGATTCAAGCTAGGCGTATAAACCTGCTGGTTTGATCGGGTGCCCGATGGGTCAGCTACCTACAGTGTGAATGCTCATTTAATAAATTTGTCAGGTGGTCTAGGTAGGGCCATAAACGTGTCAGGCTTGGTCGGGCTTGTAAATGCGGGCTCATAATTGACACCCCTAGTTTCATGTGTAAGTAGGGGAAAAAGTTCTCTAAATTACTAGAGTATGATACATTAGCATTCCTATGTCTATCTCTCAAATCATCTTGAGCACATCTAGCGGTTGGAAACAGTTTGAACACACACCCCAACACCTGAGCATACATCCCAAAGGGCTCCCAGCCGCTAGATGTTACTGGGTTCTCTCTTGCACCGGAGAGGATTAGAATCCTTCTCTCCTTTTTATATAAAATGACTTTGCTATCCTCTGATGTACGATAATGTTTTGTCGCATCTCATTAATTGGCTCTCTTATCCCACTTGCTTAGAGAATCCTCTCCCATAACTAAGATACAAACGTTATTTCATATGAGAAAAGAGAGAGAGAGAGAGTCTATCTATATAGAAGTGTATTTCTTGGTGTAATCTATGTAGAAATGTAAAGCGTATAGACGCGTAGTAGCTTCTCAATTCCTCTTACTTTGGCCTTGAAATCCCGAAAATACTCCTCCTCGAAATAATTCCCAGGCCATTTTCCGGAACCAGTTTTCGGTGGTGTATCGTTGCAGAGTCTCCTCTCCTTTCTATCTCTCTCTCTCTCTCTCTCTCTCTCTCTCTCTCTCTCTCTCTCTCTGTTTGTCTCTGCAGTTCATCTTCCTCCGCCATTTACGGATTCGTCGATCGGACGACCAATCACTCACAATCCATGACTATGCTGACCCCGCCACCGCTGGATGTATGACATCATCTCTCTCCCTCGCCCTTTCTCTTTCTACCTCTCTATCTCTCTCTTTCTCTCTCTCTCTCTCAAGTCTCAACCTAAATATCGGTATTTTGATTTCGTAAATGCTTTTGTATTCAATCAGTCTCTCGATAGTGCTATCTGTATTGTAGTTTAGCTTAATCAATTTTTCGTCATAGGTTTTGTTTTTCTGATTCGGAGGTTTTGAATCGAACTCAGTCCTCAATTTCGCCAATTCCATTGCAGCTTCATTCGATGTTTAGGGTTTTCATTCAATTAACAGAGTTTGGTTTTACTGGATCGAAGCACTGATTCGTGCTTCGTTTTGCAGCAGGAAGACGACGAGATGTTGGTCCCTCATTCGGATTTCACAGAAGGTCCCCAGCCAATGGAAGGTGATACTTTTAGTTGTAAATGGGCATGTACTGTGAATTTTGTGACGTATCGTTTGTATTCTCTCAGATTTGGTTAGCTTGATCCGTCGGACATGGCTCAATTTTTTTTTTTTTTTTTTTTTTTTAATGATTAGGGAGTTACAGTGGGCTTCGTAGTTTGTTTACGGTGACTGTTCTTAGGGTTTCGATATTTTCTCTTTTCCTGATTACTTTGTTACTTATTAGTAGTTGCACAAGCGGAGACTGCGAGTACGGTTGAGAACCAGCCAGTCGAGGATCCTCCATCTTCAAGATTCACGTGGACGATAGAAAACTTTACTAGGTTGAACACCAAGAAGCACTACTCTGAAGTTTTCTTTGTTGGGGGTTATAAGTGGTATGTTGATCTCTATTCCCTTGTTCCCTTTTTTTTGATTTCTTCTGCAACTTGATGGGTACTTGAATTTCTTCCATTCGATCAATCTCAGACCCTTGCATTGCTTTGGGCAGGCGGGTGCTGATTTTTCCTAAGGGAAACAACGTGGACCATTTGTCCATGTATCTAGATGTTGCAGATTCAGCAAATTTGCCTTACGGATGGAGTAGATATGCTCAATTCAGCTTGGCTGTGATGAATCAAATTCATAGTAAATACACAGTTAGAAAAGGTATAATCTTTCATCATCTTCTCTGCCTTTTTTTATCTAGTTGGATTAGTTTATTTGTAAAATCCTGCAATTTTGTTTACTTAGGGGAAGGTAGTTTTCTGGACCAATTTTGTCTTTCAGATGTTCATGCATAATTGGGAAACCAGCCTTAATTTTATTTTATAATCACCCAAAGAGTTTCTCTCACATATATTTGTCACTCTACTCTCCCATATCACTGCTATTGCCTCACTGACAAGAACCTTGCTGAAAAGTTTCCTTAAGATTTGGTCTGGACTTGGCATATTCATAGTGGAGCTACCTCTGCGACCTCCTATACGTCATAATATTTTTATCACTTTTTGAGTGGTGGGTTTGTTCCCCATTGCCTCACTTACAAGAACTGGTCCAAAAAAGGTTCCTTTGGCTTTTATGTGATGGACATGGGTTTTAGTTGTAGTTGTAGTTGTAGTTGTATAGGAGAAATAACAACGTACATTTCCCATTTTATACCAATGCACTCCACCACATATAGTTGATTTGTGCTAATTATTGTAATGAAAGTCTGGTCTTTTCGTTACGATTTGTTAGACGATATACCTCCAGTTTGTTTTGGTATTGGTGTTTCTTATTGGCGGAAGAGCTAGGAGGATGAGTATTGGTTACACCTTTATATTTGGTGATAACTTCAGTCTTCTACTCTGTGCAGACACACAACACCAATTCAATGCTCGAGAGAGTGATTGGGGTTTTACGTCGTTCATGCCTCTCAGTGAACTGTATGACCCTGGTAGAGGATATCTTTTGAATGACACTATTATAGTTGAAGCCGAGGTTGCTGTCCGAAGGGTTGTGGATTACTGGACATATGACTCGAAAAAGGAAACAGGTTATGTCGGACTTAAGAACCAAGGAGCAACCTGTTACATGAATTCTCTCCTCCAGACTTTGTACCATATACCCTACTTTAGAAAGGTCAGGCCTTGAATTGGTTTTCACTTTTCATGCTATCTACTTGATAACATCTTCCATTGCTGCTACCCCCTCCCCCCCCCCCCCCCTTCCCTATAATTTTACCTTTCTAATAATAAAGTTTTGTTTTTGATATTGTGTTGTTCAGGCTGTGTACCATATGCCAACAACTGAGAATGATATGCCATCAGGGAGCATCCCCTTGGCTCTGCAGAGCTTATTTTATAAGGTTCAGTACAGTGACAACAGTGTTGCTACAAAAGAGCTGACCAAATCTTTTGGATGGGACACGTATGATTCGTTCATGCAACATGATGTACAAGAACTTAATAGAGTTCTGTGTGAAAAGCTGGAAGATAAAATGAAGGTGGTTTATTGTTGTTGCTCTTTTCCAATTTTATATGATTTGTGGAGGCAATGTGTACTTACTTTTTATCTACTGGCTCAGGGAACTGTTGTGGAGGGTACAATACAACAGTTGTTTGAAGGGCACCATATGAATTACATTGAATGTATTAATGTGGACTACAAGTCTACAAGAAAAGAGTCATTTTATGGTATGTATCTTGGTTTTGGTATTGAGTTTTCCAGGTTAGATCGGTATGGTCTTAATCCTTGTCCTTACAATAGTCAACTCTGTATATGTGTGCAACAGACCTTCAGCTTGATGTCAAAGGCTGTCGAGATGTCTATGCTTCTTTTGATAAGTATGTGGAAGTTGAACGCCTTGAGGGTGATAACAAGTATCATGCTGAGCAACATGGACTACAGGTAAGATGCTATCTGTTCATTGTTAATGGTGAGCAATATAGTAATGTGTGAGCATCTCAAGCTTCAAACTCATAGTTTTTGGAGGCTTCCAAGCCTATCCTGCATCACACAATGAAATGTGTGAGGCATTTCTGACGAGCCATTTCGATGAGAAATCAAGCTCTAAATTGTTTTTTTTTTTTGGAACTCAAAAATGACTTTTTAGTCAGTCCTTACTCCTTAGATCTGTCGAATTCATCTGTTGTAGCCTTCCAAAGTTGCTACACTAGTGACAACAAGAAGATACATCTTTGAAGTTTTATCATTTCTAATGTCTTGTTCATTTTTGTGTATTTTTTCAATTTTCTTTTGGATTTAGTGAACCATTTGTTTTATGTTTAATTGCATGACACAATGATGTAAACATGATCATTGCTGATGACTTGCTTGAAGATGATTCTTAGAAGAAATGTTATTTTGATTTTCCAGGATGCTAGGAAGGGTGTCCTGTTTATTGACTTCCCCCCTGTCCTTCAGCTTCAGCTAAAACGGTTTGAGTATGATTTTATGCGAGACACTATGGTGAAGGTTAGTATTTATGCTGCCTCTCATTCTATATAATGGTCTTTTTTGTATAATTGCTGTATATCTTCCCTGTTTATATCTTTGCTTGATGTGTGTTTGCTTTGTTCAGTCATTAGTGAAGTGAAATGATGAATGGGGAAAGAAATTGCCTGAGTGTCATTATGGTTTAATTTATGGACTCTGCCCTTTTGTGGAGAGAATTTAAGAGCTTTCCCCTTTGTGAAGTCATACATAATGCAACATGAAACTGAGGACAGCTCATATTAAGCCCTAAATGCAGAATCAAAGGCTTAATACTATAAATTTTCGTCCAACATTAATACAGATTCGATCTCGAACCAGTAGGAGATATTAATTGCAGCAGTGATACAGTAGCACTTGATTTGTTGGACCAGCATGACCGGCTTTCGAAGCCAAGAGCCAGGAAGAACCGATCCAACAAGGGCTGGGATTAATTAATTTATTTTTATGTCTTTTATTTTCTCTATTTGTTTTGGGTTGGAGTCGGTTTACAACCTGTTTCTTTTTAGAACTTGTTTCCTTTTTAGAGTCTAAGTAGGAGTCTTTGGTTTTGCTCATTAAATACTTGCATGTACCCAACAATGGACACAGTGATTGAATAGAGAAATTGAATTGGGTTTTGTGCTCTGAGTGAGTGTGCAGGATCGCATATACGGACAAACCAATATTGATACAGAATTTTCTAACAATTTTTTCTTAAAATATGGAAGAAGGAATAAAAGATGAAGGGAAGAAAGGGAAAAGAATGGATATGACCAGGCATCACTATCAAGGCCTGTGGAGGCTTCACCACCTTGAGTTTGCTACTGAATCACCACTGTAGCATGCAACTCACAAAGACAACTCAATAACTGAATAGTCAAACCACTGGGAGTGTCTCCCTTCTCTTGTATTTTTATAATATATTGAAGCTGGTTACCTGAATAGTAAGTCTTGGCTACTAATTAGCTTACAAAATAGTAACTGTAGAAAAAAAAAGGCAACTTTGTAGAAAGAAAATCTAGTTGTTAAAACTTAAAACACAAAGAAAGAAGAGAAAATACTGACAACTAACAACTAAGCAGCTTGATGTGGATCTGGGGTTCTGAAACCCATTTTGGATCACTTGTGGGCCCAATCGAACAATTGAAATCCAAATATAAGAGAGCTGTGGCAATTTAATAAATTAATGGAGGCACTCTTAACAAAGGAAAGTAGCAATTCATGGGTAATGTAAAGTTGTTTGAAAAGGGAAAACTAGGAAGATTATGTAAAATTGACAAATTAGAAAAAAAGGAAATATCACTCGTCCCTTGAACTATGGCGAAATATCAAGTTCCCCCTACACTTTTCAGAAGTATCACTCCCCTCCCCCTAAACTCAAAGATTCTATCTATTATCCCTCACCGTGAGGAATGACTGTCAAGTCATCAATTTTTTTTCGTAATACCGAAACTACCCCCATACATGTTGAAGTCATTTTCGGCTTTGTTGGTGAGAAAGTTCAGTGAACTTTCGGCTTTGTTGATGGAAAAGTTCGATGAAACATTCTTCTAGTGGAGACTGGAGAGTCTCCATTCGATTATTGGCTTGTCGCCCCCTTATGAGTCAGCTGTGACAGACTCCTCCGTCTTCACCTGGTTGTTTTTGTTTTAGTTTTACAAACTAAAACACAAAACTCATTTCAGAACAAAATTGTTAGATGCAGCAGCATTATTTGAGGAAGCTTAGACGTGATTTTCTAAATTTTACCTGTAAGAAGAATCCATTTGGTTCTCTGATTCGAATTGGATTTAAGTCGTCAACTTTCCTCACCATCTCAATCGTTTCTGATCTAACAGAGATGTTTGAAACCGCTTCTATGTATGCTAGAACTGTTTGTTAAATACCCGGAACTGGAAGGTCGTCTCATTAGAATTTTCACGTGATAAAACAAAATTTTCTCTTTTGCATTAGAAGATTCGATCTGATTTCTGGTGAGACCTGACCTGGAGTTGGGTTGCATCCAAAAATGAAAGAAATTAACGATTACAGACAAACCCAGTCAAGAAACCTTTGTTGGGAATTTCATCAAATAGACGGTTCAATCCATCCTTTGGTGACGAGCCAGCCACCATGATTAACGGCTTTAAATCGGAACTGAGGGTTTTCCCTTGCAGCAAATGGAAGAAAGAGGTTGTGAAGAAGGAGATACAAACTTATATAGTTGTTTGATAGCCATTTCCACTCTATGTGTATCTCACCCTGCTCCTGCATCTTTGAATCTATAATTTTATACAGAAGCAGACGAGGTTGTGGAGCAGTAATGGTTGAATTTCTGGAAAGGCTGGATCATTGATGGTTAATAACTTGAAGTGAGCATGGTTAATGCATCTGCTGAAACGTTTCTGAAATGTGTAATTTGATGGAAAAGGAAGATCTCGAATCTGTATAATGGGGTTAATTTGGAAATTGAGAAAATATTTCTTCTCGATTCCTGTAAACACATCTTTTGGAACTTGGAAGAACCGTAAGAGATCTTCAACGCAATGGAGCCTAGGGTTTCAACTTTGAAGTGTAGAAGAAGATGCAGAGAGTGAGCTGAACACGGTTAAGAGGGAAAGGGATTACTCGATTTGATTTCATGAAGGATATATTGGGTATTTCAACATGTGTGGGGTTAGTTTTGGTATTGAGAATTTTTTTGATGACATAATAGCCATTCCTCATGGCGAGGGACGATAGAAAGAATCTTTGAGTTTAGGGGGAGGGGAGTGATATTTCCACAAAAGGACTTTATAAGGGTAAAACAAACCCATGATTTGGGTTTAGGAGTTGTCTTCAACCTCCGGCAACGTCAATGGTGGAAAACATGGAACTTTGCAGCTGATCCAGCCACTTAATTGAAGCTCTAAATGTCAAGAAAACTTGTGAACAGGTTTGCACCTGCCTTATGGCCCTTATTGAATCCCAGCCTCAAAGACACACAAAAGCAAACATTAATCGAACATCGGAACTCTGAAATTGATCCACGCGGTGGAAGGAAGAACAAGTTTAGTTTCAGGTAAATATGTCACAGTTTCTATTGAATCTTTGACTGAAACTCTGACTGAAAATCAGTATGAAGCGTCACCCTTTACAGTGAGAGGTGTTCCAAAAATTCCAATCTGGTCTGAATCGCACCGTCGGAGTTCCCAACATAATTACAGTTAATAGAGAGGACAAAACAGTGTTCTCTGAAGCATCACCCTTTAGCTGTGTTCTACTTCGTTAGTTAGTACTAATTTGTTTCCTTTAACGCCTACTTTTCTTTTTCCTTGGCTTTGCTTGGATCCTTGTAGCCGACCCCATTAAGTTGGGATAAAGCTTTTTTGTTGTTGTTTGTAGAGAGTACAAAACAGTAATAATGATAATAAAGAAGAAAGGGAAAGAGAGAAGAAGAAGAAGATATAATAGTACAAAGATGAGGAGAGACGAGAGAGACTTAGGAGGAGGAGGAGAGAGAGGAGGTCACATAGTGGGCGAGCCTGTGGCACAACGGTGAAGTTGCACTATTGCAACATGTTGGCCACAGGTTCAAAACTTGGAAACTGCCTTTCCTGCGAAGCAGGGGTAAGGCTGCATACATTTTCCCCTTCCAGAGCCTGTAGTAGCGGGAGCCTCATGCACTCAGTTGCTCTTCTTAGAAAGAGGAGGTCACATGACCTTGCTGTTGTACCAATCTGGCACCATAAACAACTCAATAAAATTTCATTCCAGGCTAATCTCATGTTGAATACAAGGTATTTAAAGAAATTAGAGACTCCTAACCATTAACTGAAACAAAGCGGGGTATTAACTTGGACTTGTAAAGGGAAATAATATCCTAAATAAATGCTACTGCGAATTAGTCTACTAGAACTAAAAATAGAAAATTACAAGATAAATCCTACTACTAAAATCTAAATAAACTAAGATATCATCCTAATTCCAAACATCCAATTCATTTCGGTCTAAATTGCCAAAAGGGTCATTTCGGTTAGTTGCAAATCTGCATCATAGCTATTGATTCACAACTAAGGCTCCCTTTGGTGTCATTTTTATTTTTGTTTATGGTCTATTTAAAAAATCAGAGTTGGTCGAAGTAGCGCCTTTATGTCTAAGGGTGATTGTTTCCACTCATTGAAGATTCTATCTACAAAAGAAGGTCAACAGGGGATACTAAAGTCTGCCCTCATCCAATTCTCCCTAGGGTAGAGAACTTACGGGCAGGATGCTATAGCTTTGAAAGCTCCATAGCAAGCAGATTGATTTCCGCAGGACCTCAGTGCTTCCAAATTGTTTTTTTCCCTCAATGTTAGAAGGAACAACAAAGGAAAAGGCTGCCCAGCGAAGGCATTAATGGAAACCATTCTCGATCAAAAATGAAAACTGTGTGGTAAACATTAGACATAATATAGGTTGGAATGAGAAAACAGTTTGGTAACTACCTAGGTGTAACTAATTTTAGAGGGAGAAATCTACCACTCACTAGTGGTGTGTAATGGAATTTATACACTACCGTCTTATTGGTCATTGGATGGGGTGGGAAGTATCTCGATCGTTTTATCAATCCACCATTATATCTCTCTCCTTCCGCTGCCACCGCACCTAGAGCATCTCTCTTTCTCTCTCCAATGTCAGCCAGCCCCAGCCTCAGCCCCATCCCCATCCCCCCCTGCCACTGACTGCAACCCCACCCTCCTCCTACTAGTACTACTCGAGGTTCAAGAACTTGTTTTGTTTCGGTGGTTTCAAAACCACCGAAATATCGAAATTTGCTGAGATTTCGTCGAAATGGTGTACTTTTTCCCATGTATTTTGCTGGCCATTTTGGGGGCTAATGGTTGAAGTGGCTGAATTTAGCGAAACAAAATGATCGAGATGGTCGAAATTTCGACAAAGTAGTGCATTTTTGGGGCCGAAATGAGCCAAATTTTGAAATGAAATGACCAAAATGGCTGAAATGTGACCGAGATGACTAAAATATGATCGAAATTATGTACTTTTATATTGCATATGCCATTTCGTCTCGGTAAAAAAAATATACCAAAATATCCAAGATTTCGGCGAGTTTTCGAATCTTGGTACTACCATGGTTTAAAGTATTGGTACGTATCGTACCTTATCGGCCGATACGTATTTGTATCTGCCCTTACTGATACGATACATGAAATTTTTTAAATCCTTTCGTATCGATTTGTATCCTATGATACATACCGATACTCTATGAAAAATTAAAAATTGAGGTGAAATGTAAGTTTTGGTATGACATACCGATACGGTATGATACGTGCCAATATGGTGCGCTACGGTCATATAATGGCCAAGATGGGTCGTTTTTTTAAAAAAAAAAACACGATTTTTGAGGGGTTTTTGTTCAAAAGTTTCTGGCAGACTTTTTTTTTTTCTCTCTAAGTAAAGTGGAAATCAAGGTTGGGAACAAAGATTTTACATTTATGGGATAACTACAAACCTTGGATTCTTAGTGCGATACTCTCAATTTAGTGTATGCGTAATACATGTTATATATAACTTTTTTAACATTTTTTTTTGCAAAAGTGTATAAAAAAATGTTTTCTATCCATTTATGTGCGTATTTTTAGCATATCTCCAATACGATACCCTCCTATATGTATCTTAATTTTGGCCGACCGATAAGCGACCAATACTGATACTTTAATCCTTGGGTACTACTACTATCTTTGTTTCTCTTTATTACCATTCTGATCTTCACTAAAGGTTTTCTAGAATCCCTCGTGTTTTGCTGAAATCCTTTGAAGTCCCAGACAAAATACCACAAAAAATCCCACTCGAACAAAACCCAAATAATAATCTCCAAAAATGGAGTTACTGGCATGGTTTAAAGTATCTCCGATACCGATACGATACCCTCCGATACGTATCTTAAATTTAGCCTACATTTACGATACACACCGATACTATATGTGAGATTTTTAAAATACTTTCATATCGATATATATACTACGATACATACCAATATGCACCGATACACCATCGATACGTACTGATACTCTATGGAAAATATAAAATCGAGGTGAAATATACGTTTTGTATGTATTGGTACGTATTAGTGAGTGTTGGTATGTATCGATCAATACGTATCGGTAAGTATCGATCGGTATATATTGGTGAGTATCGGTATGTCCCGATACAGTGCGCTACGGTCATATAATGGCCAAGATGGGTATTTTTCAAAAAACACGATTTTTTGAGGGGTTTTTGTTCCAAAGTTGCTGCCAATCATATTTCTCTCTAATTAAAGTGGAAATCAAGGTTGGGAACAAGGATTTTACATTCATGGGACAACTACAAACCTTGAATTCTTAGTACGATACCCTCAATTTAGTGTTTATACATAATACATGTTATCAATAGTTTTTTTTAACAATTTTTATGCAAAAGTGTTTAAAAAGGTGTTTCATATCTATTTATATGCGTATCTTAGCGTATCTCCGATAGGATACGATACCCTCCGATACGTATCTTAATTTTGGCCGACCGATATCGATACTTTAATCCTTGGTTACTGGAGCCAATTCAAACCTCGAAGATAAAGCTCAATCTTGTATGCTTTGAAATAGTATGTTATAATTTCTTTCCTTTACATTCAAATCAATGGAAATTAGTTCCTCTTGTCTTAACAACCATATGTTGACATATATAACTCTAAAATCCTTAAAAGGAAAGAAAAGAAAAGGGAAAAAAAATCTTTCCTGTTTTAGTGGGATTTCTTATCAAAAATTTCAGTTCAGATTCTTTCAATGGAAGAAAATATTCCAAATTCTGAGTGAGTGAAATCTCAGCAAAAACTTCATGAATTCATTTATTGAATCTCCTTAATACGCCCCATAAATTGCTCCAAGAGATATGCAAGCAGATTTGGCGTACTGAGTTCTCTCTCTCTCTCTATCTCTCTTTCTCAATCAAAAGCTTTCATGGTAGTTGATGCTTCTGTGGCCTTGATTTCTTGTCATTTAGTTCTCTCACAGAAGGAGGTGTTGTGCTCAAGTTATAATTTCTATTATATCTTGCTATGGAATGACGGACCTCCTTTGCAGAGGGGATTTTGGGGAGGCTACGGGCTGCAGGGTTGGGCGGTGGGAATGGGGGCTTGCTTTTCCAATAAAAAAAGCAGATGGACTATTTTACCCCTCTATTTTGGAAGTTATGAACATGTGCTCATTAATGTGTCTGCATAAATGGCTAAAAAAGGCCAAAATATAGACCCATTTATGGTTTATGTTTTATTCCTATTAATTTTAAGTAGAAATAGGGTCCATAAATGATACCAAACACCCTGCAAAAACGTTGTGTTAGAAAAACAAAAAATGATACCAAAGAGAGCCTAAGACCCTTTACAAAAAATAGAAACTACTAGTAGTAGATCTAACATAATGTTCCAGCTATCTTCTAGATAATCTTCTCTCTACACAAATCACATGGGACCATGCAAATCTTCATTCATCCCTCTATAATATCCTCCACTCAATCTTCGCCAAATCTTCTAAAACAAACAATAAACACCCAAATAGAAAGTAACTACGTAATCATGTGTAGGATTCAAATCCCTAATATTTGGGTTTCTAGGCTTCGCCCATTACAATAGTAAACCCATGGTCCATATAACCCATTGGACACTCAAATTAAGCCTAATTTAAACAAAACGTGAACCATAGGTTCAGTTGGACCCAATAAACTAAACTAAACCAAACCAAAAACAGCAAGCTCATCTTCTCTTTTGCTGGAATTCTGCATCTGTTGAAAAGAACACACGAGTTTGAATTTTGTTTCTTCTATTATTGGAAAGAGGATCCTTTTGTGCCTAGAGAGTACTATGATCCTGAGGTTGTATTGAGAAAAATAAATTCCTTGGTTGCTATTAGAATTTAGGGATACAAATAAATGTTAAATAATTTAATTAAATCCCATGAAAATTTTTGACTGTGTTGCATACTGTGAAACTGCTTTATTCATTATTTGTCCCAATAAAAATTTTGATTGAGCTTTATTATACCTTTATGGTATATGTCAAAGATTCTCATCTTTGACTGACGCTTACAAATCAAACTGGAGGGCTTTATACAGTAACTGAGTGTACAGGTTGGTTGCCTTTTCGCTTTCTTTAATGAAATTTTAATTTACCCTCCCCCCCCCCCCCTTTAAAAAAGAAAAAGAAGTGCTTACTTCATGTTATGCGATCAAGAAACAACATGCTCAGAGGTATCCCAGTAAGTTGTGCTTTTGCATTGGAAAAATAGTTTCAATGCAATAGCTGTTCAATTTTTTAGTGGGAGAGATCATAGAGCAACCTGGAGATCATTTACATAATTCATGTGGCTGAAGAAAAAGAGTTGTTGGCAGCTGGTGGTCGTGACACATGAGCAAATCCAATGCAACTTATCAAGGTTTAAAAATCTAGAATCAGGCCTGAATCAGGTCCTATTGATTCTAATCTGATTCCGATTCAAATCGGTTTGAATTTGCAGAATTTGACTGATTCTGGCAAACAATCCACAAAAAATGAATTGTCAAATGAATTTGTTTGACAGACAAGAACCCTACCTCCGTCTTTGTTCTCTAAAGGATTACATTCTATTCCTAATATTCTGGAGGTTATCCAAATCAAGGTTCGAAATTTCGTTTCGGTGGGTTCAAAAACACAGAAATACCGAAATTTTGGTGAGATTTTGCCGAGATGGTGTATTTTTTTTTGTTTGTTTCGGTTGACTGTTTCGGTTGTCAAACGGCCATATTTTGACCTGAAACTTGGTGGGTAGTTTATTTTAAGGTTAATAAACATACTTAGAATATAAAAATGCAAAAAATATTAGAACATGACATTGTTTTTGATCGTTTGGCAGCAGCCGTCGAACTGTTCTGAAAATTTTACCATGTATTTATATACTATCTCAAAAAAAAAAAAATTTGGTTTTGGACAAAAAATTTTACCTTTCCTAAGATTTGAATGTGTAGATCTTCTTGTAGGGAGTCCAATGGAAGTCAAAATGTGTGATGATGTGGCTAATTAGAGGCTTGTTGGAGTGTTTTTCCTTCAAAATATGCAAATGGAACCAAAACCACCAAGACAGGTGAGACAGAGTCGAGATTTCAGCGAGATACCGAAACGATACCGAAATTTCAATTTTCTCAACGAAATGTTGTATTTGTAAGGCATGAAATGTATTGTTTCGGCGAGATACCAAAACGATACTGAAATTTCGGCCTAAATACCTAAATTTCGACCAAAATATGGTACACATATTGATTTGTGCCTTATTTCGTTTTGACCAAAAAAAAAAAAAAACCAAAATACGGGCGAGATTTCGAACTATGACCCAAACCATTATTAATGTAGAACTAACTTGGACCAGTCAAATCAATTCACAACTGGTTCGATTGATCAGCAGTAGACCCTTGAAGAAAGAAGAAATACTAAGACTAAGAAGATCCTCCTGGGCTTGCCACCGCAAGGAGTCGTTGGATCACACACCAAACCCTTTCACTGTGATCAAACACACAGTAGGCTCTACACAGAGAAGCAGTGAGAGCAGCAAGCTTTTTTTTCTTCTTTTAATTCATAAATCGTGGGGGCTTAATGGGAGCCCTCCTCTTTATTTATAAGCTTTGATGGGGGATTACAACTTTAAACTAAAGTAGTTACTTAAAATTGAAATAGAAACTTAAAAAAAATAGCAAGTCTTCTAGTTACTAAAACTAGAAATAGAAACTAGGAATTAAAGCTACTGAAATTAGAAAATAATTAAACTGAAATTAGAAACTAATAAACCCTATCAAGCAAAGTCATGGGCCTTAGTACTAGGCCTGGTCGACTCCTCTCTTCTTCTTCCTTGCATATGTCTTCAGTGCTGCATCACAGTGTATAATAGAATCAGTACAAAGGCTTCCTGACATAAATCTTGGTATAAATTACCATCAGATTAACACTGGTTTTCTTTTTTTCCTTTTAATAATGCGTTGAACCTTATAACTCTGTTGACAAATTTCACCAATGTCCACCGTTAGTCACTGCTTGGGGCTGCTGTCTTTTGGTACAGGCTTTGTATTTGAGCCTTTTTTTTTTCTTTTTGGGGGGGGGGGGGGGGGGAGGGGAGTTGCTTCGTGGCTATGTTAGGGACAGATCTTATCATGGCACTGCCCTTTTGGTCTTCCTCTTCGCTTGGTAACTTTAAGTGCCTTTTTGTGGAGCTCTAGTGGGTCAACTAAAAAAGTATATTTCAAGTCGAAATTCAAATAGTTGCTTCATGTACTGCTTTTTTAGTAAGCATCAGGGGTCGCTTCTTTTGGTCATTATTTGTTTGATTGAACCATTATATTTTGTTTTTTAGCACCATGAACTGAATATATTTTTTCTCAGTTATAAAAGAAACTGAATTTCTTTTGTTTGGGAGAATAATTTCCCCCCTATACTTTTTGATGTTCTCTTCTCAAAATGGTTTAATTGTTTAGCTTACTTTCGTTATTGCAGATAAATGACCGTTACGAATTTCCTCTGCAATTGGACCTTGATCGAGATAATGGAAAATATTTGTCTCCTGAAGCAGATCGGAGAGTTCGCAACCTTTATACACTTCACAGGTATCAGTTGTATCAGGAATGACACTGTTTGGGTTTTAATATTAAAATATTGGTCATCACTTGAGTGATGATGTATAATTATGTTTCTTTTGTTATTGGGTTGTTGAAATTCCTGAGTAAACAAATTTCTTGCGTTATTGTTGTTTGGTGAGTAGTTTTGGATTTACCCCGTCTGAATAGGAATATTTTGTTTCTAACTCTGTATTGCACTTGAAAAAAAAAAAAAAAAGACTATTTTTTTCCATTCATCCTGTCCCCTACTCATCCATCTTTGTTTGCAGTGTTTTGGTTCACAGTGGTGGCGTGCATGGTGGACATTATTATGCTTTTATCAGGCCGACCCTCACTGATCAATGGTGGGTAGCATGGCCTTGAAATGGTGGTATTTGTATTGAACTGTTTTGAAATTCTAAGAATATTGTTGGGGCTCAAATAAAGGCTTCCATAATTTACTGCTGTCTGTTAAATTGTAAGTGTTTTGCCAAGATTAGGAGACTTCTATGAAAGAACTGTGCTTGATCGTTGGTGGTACTGAACCTATCTGTGTTTTGCCAAGTTTAGGCACTTGTATGAAAAAACTATGCTAAGGTCATGGGTGCTACTGATCCAGATCGGTTTGTGGATCAAACAATCTAATCAAAAGTATCGACCAATCCGAGGAGCAAAGACCTGATATGCACAATGGTTTAGGTGATCCATGGTATATAATAGTTCAGATAAGTCAGGCCAGATACCAATTCAGACTGGACAAGCTGGTAACGATCCTCAAAACCATGGTTATGATGTGTAGTGTACAAGGTGTCAAAAACTTTTAATCATTCGTTCGGCTCTTGTAAAGTCATAAGCTCTTCACTAATTCTTGAACCTTTGGTTTTTGGTTACACTGTCTTAGTGGTGGTTTTCTTGATATTTGCTTCACCTTTGCACTGCTCAGATGGGGTTTTTCGTGGGTTGAAGCATGTTCTTGTGCGCTCTGATTTATGTATTTGTGACACCTTAATGCTTTACTGGCTCAGAAACTGTATTATAGTTTACAACATATGAACTGTTAAAGATTTCTGTTAAGCTATTTTTGTGTGGTCCAACAGCGTTGTGATTATATCAACCCTTAATTCTCCATTGTAACTTTTAAGTTGCTATTATATTCAGGTTCAAGTTTGATGATGAACGGGTAACGAAAGAAGATATGAAGAGGGCCTTGGAAGAGCAGTATGGTGGTGAGGAAGAGGTGATATTCATGTAACCTATATGCTTCTAAGTGCACATTCTCTAAAGATCCTTCAACTGGCATTTCATATTAACACATGCTCATTCTTTTCACCTTATCTCAAAACAGTTGCCGCAGACAAATCCTGGGTTCAACAACACTCCATTTAAATTTACAAAGTACTCCAATGCATACATGCTTGTGTATATACGTGAAAGTGACAAAGAGAAAATAATTTGTGATGTGGATGAGAAGGACATAGCTGAGCACCTTAGGGTAGGATAATTTATTTGAAATGTTCATTTTAATAGATTTTTCTTTCTTTTTTTGGGGGGGGGGGGTGTTGGGGGAAATTTGACTGAGCACATCTAGCCTTGCATTTCAGATAAGGTTGAAGAAAGAACAGGAAGAAAAGGAGCACAAGAAAAAGGAAAAAGCTGAGGCACACCTTTATACAATCATTAAGGTAAAGATATGCAGCATGGATTTTTTGAATCATTGATTGTCTACCAAGGGGTAGAATTGGTGAACCACTTGCTTTTCTTACTAAAGTTGTTTTGAACGATTAGGTTGCACGGAATGAGGATCTTGTTGAGCAGATTGGAAAGGATATTTATTTTGATCTTGTGGATCATGATAAAGTCCGGAGCTTCCGTATTCAAAAACAAATGCCTTTTATCCTTTTCAAGGTATGGTTCACTTAAGTGTTTGCATTGCATTCAGTTGAGTTGATATACTGGTTCTTGTTGACATAATATTTGGGGATTATTATCTTTGCCATATAGTGGTTCATGACATACTCAGTTGGTATATTATTTGAAAGAGTTAACGGAAATTGAGGCAAAATACCAATGGAATATCTGTAGTTTTTCTTTCCTCATGGGGAGGGGGAGGGGGAGGGGAAGGGGTGTGGACAAGCAAATTTATTATCTTATGTTGCAAAATGCAATATGGTACTCATTAAATATAACATGTTTTCTTTATCTTGTCTTCGTTGATGGGTTTTCGAAATTTTTGTTGCTGTTTTCAATCTGAGTGGTAATGTTGGTGTATTCAGAATTTGTCCTATGTTAGAATTTTCTGTGGCAGATTTTATTTTTAGGAAATCATTCTTTCATGTGTGCTTAAGCACTATAAAATATTCATCATGAGATTTTATGTTTTTATTGCCAATGTTCAATGGTTTGGGTTGTAATGTTTGGCCGTTGGGGGTGAGTTTGTTATCTAGGTGTTGTGAGTTAACAAGATTGTGGGAAAAACAATGCGAAGAAATATGAAGATCTTTATAACAATTTGAGCACAAAGGAAGGGGGGAAAACTATCTATAAGATTAGCTAAAATGAGGGAAAGGAGTAGAGATCTCGACCATGTTTGATGTATTAAATTTGAAGATGGTAAAGAACTAATAAGGGATGAGGATATTTAGGAAAGATGGAAACATCATTTCTACAATCTACGAAATGAAGACATTTTGAGTATAAGTGTCCCGGAAGATTGCATTACCCATTAAGACACCACATATCGTAGACATGTATGAAAAATTAGGGTGTTTGAAGTAAATGAAGCTTTAAGGAGAATGGAAGTGGGAAAGGCACAAGGCTCAGATGAGGTTCCAATAGAAGAGTGGAAGAGCTTAGGAATCTATGGTTTATCTTGACTTACCAAATTGTTTAATAAGATTATGAGCATAGGGAAAATGCCTGATGAATGAACTAGAAGCATTGTGGTTCTGATTTACAAAAATATAGGTGATATTCAGAGCTGCAATAATTATAGAGGCATAAAACTAATGAGTCATACCATGAAATTATGGGAGAGGGTTGTTGAAACCCACTTAAGAAACTACTGTTACAGAGAACCAATTTGGTTTATGCCAGGAATATCCACAACATAAGCTATTTACTTAGGAAACTAATGGAAAGATCTAGAGATTGCAAGAAGGATCTTCATGTTTTTTATTAACCTAGAAAAACTTATGACAAAGTCCGTAGAGAGTTAATCTGGCAAGTACTAGAGAAGAGAAGTGTTTTAAGTAAATATGTGGACATAATTAAAGATATGTATGATGGTGTGGTGATTAGTGCAAGAACTGTGGGGGGCCAATGTAGTGAATTCCCAATTACAATTGGGTTACATCAGGCATCAGCTTTAAGCCCTTATTTGTACATAGTTGCCACCTTGACTAAGTGACCCAAGCCATTGAAGATGTGCTTATGTGACAAGGCACCCACCTAGGCTTGTATTATATGACTATATAGCAATGATAATTTTATATGGTTATGCTTACATGCAGCATAGAGGTCATATCAAGACAATTTATAGTTGTCAAGGCACTAGGTGACTCAAGGAGTTGGAGGGCCTTCCTAAGCGTGAATGAATGATTGTAAAACATGGATACAGTTTCGTTCCTAGCTGTAAAATCCAAAGAGGCATAAACTATGTGGTAGAGTTCATGGACACAAGAGCGGAGGAGACGAGGAGTCGCACGACACACAACATTCTTGAGACTGCCGGTTGGGAAAGGAGACATGGGAAAAATTGGATTAATATCACTCACCAGCTGTACTTTATTTTCTCTTCTCCTTCCTTTTCCCTTTGTTTTTTAATTTTCACCATTATATGAAATCCAAATAACTTAGTTAAAACAACCAATTGGCCAAGGAAGCAAGTAGTAGATAAGGGTTTTAACTTTGGTTCCTTCATCTCAAGATGAAATCTTCTTCTCCCTTTCTTTATTTGTTATTATTGTTATTTTTATCATTATTTTAATACAAAGGCATGATCCCATGTATCACACTGTATATAAAAATTCTACACAAACCTAATCAAAACATCAGTAAAGGCATGTAATTTTATATAATAATAATAAAAAAATACCAGGATGTTCATACAATAGGGCGGTGGAACGCCTATGTCCCAAAAAAAGCCTTGTCGCGTAGGTGGCGCTTTGACAACTATGATGTAATATGATATAATTATGTTAGTAGTGACGTAATATGAGAAAACCAACATATAATAAACAAAGCATAGAATATAATATAAGCATATTCATCAAAAAACAAAACAACAAACATAAATCGATGTAAAATCATGAAATGTCAACATGTTGTGCTGTAACCTTCGACCCAAGAAAGAGCCTGGACACCTAAGCATCACCGTGACAAGTATGCTTGTACATTTTAGCAAAAGGGGCCTACTCTTCATTGTGATCATAAATTTGGTGTTTCTGGGGAGTTATTAGTTTCAAATATTTATTTTTGTTTTGTTATGTGATCCTCATTTTTTTTTTTTTGCCGCCTGGGGGATGGGGGGTTGGGGGGATACATACTCGGTTCACTAATGAATGATCATTTTATCTTAGTTGTGTGTGGTCTGTTCATACATGCAAAGAATTTGCAATATTCAAGTTGTTTTGGTATTATCTAACTATTAAGTGGTTCTCAGGAGGAGGTTGCGAAAGAGTTTGGCATTCCAGTGCAATATCAGCGCTTTTGGCTTTGGGCCAAGCGTCAAAACCATACATATCGTCCAAACCGGCCATTGACTCATCAGGAAGAACAGCAATCTGTAAATACTTTCAGTCATATCTTAATTGTTTTATTAGTTTCCAGCACCTTATTAAAAATTAATCCTGAATGTAGGGCTTTGTGTATTGCTATATTTCTTGCTGCTTATTGCTCTGGTTGGGGTTCCTTGACTTGAGGAGAATACAAATTTTGTAACAAGGGTTCTGTGTGAAGATTATAAAGCATTGATGAGAAAGCTATTTCTTTTCTTCTCTCCCCCCAGGAAAAAAAAAAAAAAAAAAGGACAGCTGAGGTTTTAATTATTCTGAGTTCTTGTTTTGTTTGGTGAAGGGTGCACTCCCTCTCTAGCGGACTGTTTTTTACTTTGTCAAAGGGTTTCACCATCGTAAGTGTGCAATAAGAAAATGCACAATCATTGTGCCCTTTGTGATGTCATTAAGGAGAAAGTCACTTGCTTAGTTGTTGACTGACCATCTTGTTGCTATACTTCTGTTTTTGCACACATTGCTTTTAGTCCATGCAAAGCTTTCTTGGATGCTATTCCTTTATTCCTTTCTCTCAATGTGATCAGACTTGATTATAAGATACAAGAGCAAGAATCAGTCGAGTCCCACCTTCTCTGGTAAGGGACTCAGTTGTATGGTCGAAGTCCACCTTCACTCGGTTGTGTTGGGTGGGGATAGGGGGTCTTACCACCTTAATATATAATAAATCTTTCCTCTTCCCCCCCACCCCCACACGGCCAAAAAAAAAATCAGTGATGTCCCTGCAAAACAACTGTCAAGCTTAAAATCATCGGGTGGGTTTATATATGTCATTTGACATTATAATGCCATTATGAGGTTAGTGCCAGAGTATTCAAAACTGGAGGAAGGTATGCCAAAATAGACTCATCTCTTGGGAACTCAATCCAGCAGTAGTGGATCTTAAGGATGCTAAATTTTGGGTTTTGAATTAAAATTTTTCTGATCTAAGCTGAACTCTTTGCTTCGGGTCTGCCAGTGGTTATGATAGATGAAGGGATTTTGTTGAGGGTTGAGATTATTGCAAAACCCAATAGAAAGGATCTCTGAAACCCCATTAGTTGTCTTTGCAATATATGCTTCTGGTTCTGGTTTAGGCATTTAAATCAACAGGTTGGTTGGTTCTCTAATATTATTGTTGCCTATTACATGGAAGACATGCATTTTATGTTTTGTGCAACATTCCTGTAGGTTGGACAGTTAAGGGAGGTTTCAAATAAAGCGCATAATGCAGAACTTAAGTTATTCTTGGAAGTGGAGCTTGGGCCGGTAATTGTTATTTAATGTAATATGATACACTGTCAAGCTTGCTTGACTTGTGTTTTTGTGCACTCTGAATGCTTTTCTGTAATGTCATACAGGATTTGCATTCTATTCCTCCACCGGACAAGACAAAAGAGGATATTCTGCTTTTCTTCAAGCTATATGATGCTGAGAAAGAAGAGCTCCGGTGCTTAGTGTTTCCTGCCCTTTTACTGTTTCTTCTCTAGGCATTTTTTTTGGGTAAACAAATGATGTGATTGATTTTTATTTTATTTTGTTTTATTTTTGTTTAATTTTTCCAGCTATGTTGGAAGGCTTTTTGTTAAGGGTATTGGTAAGCCTGTGGATATACTAGCAAAACTAAATGAAATGGCTGGCTTTGCCCCCAGTGAAGAAATTGAACTTTATGAGGTTAATCTCTGGTCCTTTACTTCAATTTTCTTTGTTCCCTCTCCCACGAGGAGGGAATATAAGCCCATCTATTGTCTGTTGCAGAGTTTTTGTGTTATTTTGTGAACTTCCCTTTGGATATACCATACAGCGGGAATTTGTTATTTATCTAAGTTTCATGCCCATGCTTTTGTGCTTGCCAGGAAATTAAGTTTGAGCCTAGTGTCATGTGTGAACACATAGACAAAAAACTCACTTTTCGATCTAGCCAGGTATTTATTATGTAGGGGTGATTGTATTGTGTGATTTGACTTATTGTTGCTTTCATTTTCTGGACTGATTGCTATAATATGTTTCCTTTGTTTGCAGCTTGAAGATGGGGACATAATTTGTTTTCAGAAGTCTCCTCCAGTTGACAGTGATGATCAATACCGATATCCTGATGTTCCATCATTTTTGGAATATGTACACAATCGCCAGGTATGCCTTTTCTGAATTAGTGCGAGTCTGTATTTTGACTATTTTACAAGCATTCACTTTTCATATTGGTTCAAAACCACATTTGGCTAATTATGTACTACTGGTGATATTAGTTGTGTTAATAGTGGCATTGGCAGTTATTGGTGTAGAAGGAAGAGGGTAATGGAGAAATGTGGGCTTTATATTATTTCGTAAATGAAATTCTACAGTGTGTTAGATTAAGTAAACAGTTAATTCAGTGGTATGTTATATCATAAAACAACATTCTACAGTTCATTAGGTTAAACAGTAATAGTTGATTCAGTGTTTTGCGCAAGCATGTTTTTATGTTTCAGTGTCGATTTGTGATGGTTATGATGTCATCTACTATATCCTCTAGTTGCCAAATTTGTACTATGGTGGTTCTTCAAAAGCATCATAATGTAGCCAAGTTAACAGCACTGAGTTTGAAACCAAGTAGCAGCATTTGAGTATCTGACATGTTTGCTGCTGCTTTTATGCTTTTGTGTTGTGTCTATATGAGTATGAGATCAACTGAAGAATCCAGGTGTATGACCGCATCTTTGCGGTAAAATGTGGGATTTTGGCTATTTTGTTCCCTCTGGAAAGAGAGGAAAGCTGCTTTGGCACTTCTCTACTTGGCATTTGGACTATTTGGAGGGAACAAAAGGATGCTTACAAAAGGATGCTTAGATGATAGAGTAGATCTTGTTGGGATGTAACTTATTATTTTCATGTGAACAGATAGATCCTGTTGGTATGTAGCTTATAATTGTCATGAGAACTGCTTGATTTTGTCTCTCGAAGACTTTCATGGGCTTTAATTTTGCTGTTGGAGATCTGTTGCATCCTCTATGGGTGCTGTTGCTGTGTTCTAGTAATGTAGGGTTTCTCTCCCCCTCCCTATACTATCGAACTGAAGTTTGATAGCCAGTCTTTGGTCTTTAGGAATCAAAATAAGATTTACTACCACTGCAGAGCTGAAGGTCGAAATTGATGGTTCAGAGACTTCTTGGTAAATTCTATACTTGATGTTTGATGTTTGATGCTTGGTATTTGATGTGGTTCACGCTATTCATAAATTGGTACTGCATTCGAGGTGGTCTTTGGAGATGCATGTATCTCATTAGAAGGTTACGTCTCATTAATATGGGTGGTAATGCTTCTTTTTCTATTAGTGGATGAGTAAGAAACACAGGAAGACTGGGGGGTATTTGGAAGAGTTCCTATTATTGTAATCTGTTCTTGAGGATGGGTGGCTGTTGTCCTTTTTCTTGCACTTTATGGCTGTGCAGCTGACCTTTTGCTTTAATAAAGTCTCTTATTCATTGGGAAAAAAAGTTGCCCAAAAGTATGCTGGTCTTTAGAGAATATTAAGATTTTATTTTATTTTTTTTGCAAGTGAAACAATTTTATTGAAAGTTTAAGGACTTTGAAATCCCCAGGAATATTATGGGGGAAATGCTGCCCTACTTCAAATTGTTTCATCAGTTCTGCTTGATGCATTATTCTGGTCTTCTGCACTCTCGTCAGATTGTTGTGAGGAACAATTTATAGCACTGTTGTCATGAAGCTTGTTGCTTACTAGTGTTAGAATAGTGTAAAGTTCACTCTATAATGGTTTGGCTTTTTCTAAGTATTACTTGTTATCTATATTACTTCATTCTGAATATCTATAGACATGACTTCACATAATTTGATGATTAACAGGTTGTTCATTTCCGATCTCTAGAGAAGCCAAAGGAGGACGATTTTTGTCTGGAGTTGTAAGTATTAGTGAATATTTCTTTTGTTTTTACTGTACTTTTTAATAATTATAGAAATTTTTTTGGTATATAATTCTTTCTCATTCACTCCCTTTTCTCCTTGTGAAATTGCTAGGTCAAAGCTTTACACATATGATGATGTTGTTGAAAGAGTAGCTCGCCAACTTGGTTTGGATGATGCATCCAAAATTAGGCTCACATCCCATAATTGTTACTCTCAGCAGCCTAAACCCCAACCAATTAAGTACCGGGGGGTGGAGCATTTATCAGACATGCTGGTCCACTACAATCAGGTAGATCATCAACGTGGTATTGAATCTTTTTTAGGGTTTTCATGTCTCTTAAATTTTTGGTAACGATTGAATGGCTTTTTTCAATTGGATTATTTTCAACAGACTTCCGATATCTTGTATTATGAAGTATTGGATATCCCTCTGCCAGAATTGCAAGGTTTGAAAACTCTGAAAGTTGCTTTCCATTCGGCCGTAAAGGACGAGGTGAGTGTAGATCTTAGTGGTCGTCAGTTTGGTTATTTCAAGATTGTGTGCATCACACTGGCACACTGCATCTCTTTCCTTTTATTTTCAGGTGGTCATTCATAGTATAAGGCTTCCAAAACAGAGCACAGTAGCTGATGTAATTAATGACCTAAAAACTAAGGTGAGTGCTTGCTTCATCTCTGACATTTGATTTGTTTCCTTTTTCTCTTTTAGAAGGGTATACATGTAACCTTTTCTGGACTGCTAGGGTCCACTCTTAGTGAGATAAATGGTGCTTTTGATTTATTGATTTAGAAAACTCTTCTTCAGTCAGCGTGTTTCCTGTTTGTGTTGTAAGTATCCTACAAAAGCAAGTTGAAAGTAAGCCTATTTTTGTGATCAATTGTGGAGCAGGTTGAGCTGTCTCATCCCAATGCAGAACTCAGATTGCTTGAAGTTTTCTATCACAAAATCTATAAGGTACGTGTTCCATATTCAACTTATAATTGCTTGTAGTGGATTAACAATGATTTATTTTGGCCATAGTTGTCACGACGTCTAGGTGACCCAAGGCGTCGGAGGGGATCCAAACACAACACCAACAAGGCGGCCAAGGTGCCTGGATGCCTAGGCGACGCCTTGAAAACTAGGGTTTGGGCAGATGTATTATGACTAAAGTTTAAATTTCTTTAACTAGGATTTTTTAACTGATATTCCCAAGTTAGGTAGCTGATGCTGATAAAGTACAGAAATAGGCTCACGTTAGTGGAAAATAAGCCTTGTGTTGGGCCTTTGGTCTAAGGGGCTTTCCTTGTATTTGGCTATTTTAATGGGCCTCAAAAATAAGTAGGAGGTAGGAATACGGGATTAGTTGGGATCTTAGTTGTTATCTATTTCAATTTTTATTTATTATTTCATCTTATTTTTAGCTGGAATAGGCCTAATGTTTACAATCTTGTTTGTCTACTACAACGACAACAACAACACAACTTAGCCTTTACAATCCTGTTTGTCTCTATCTTTAAATATAGGTTGCTGTTTTTTATTATTTTCTTTTGGATAAGGTTATCTATAATAAGTTCTGATGCTATTCTACTTGGGTTGGCTAACATTTTAGATAGATGTAAAGCCCCACCCCCCCTCCCCCAAAAAAAAAATAAAAAAAGAATGATTTGAATTAATATCAATTCAGGCTTTCTGAATCTTTGCCGCTGTGAATTCAGTAGTGTGCTCGGTGGGTTCCAAATAAAGGCTAAGGTGGATTTATTAGTGGACGGGTTTATTCTCTTCACGGGTTTGGTGGATTCCATCCCTGTCCTATCATTCTTCTATATTGTATTAAATCTAATTTCATTTTTCTGTTCTGTTAGTTTCATATCCTACTTTTTTCTGCTACTTGCATATCCTATTTCTGTTCTGCAGTCTTTTTTCTACTAGTCTCTAGCTGAATTTTTCTGGTTCGGAATTAGTCTACTTTAGTAGCTGAGGTGACTAAACCCTGTTATGTGTTGAGTGCGAATGTCCCTGATCAGCACTTACAAATCTGGCATATATGAAAGGAATTGTTGCAGATCTGTTTGGGCCAGCATATATAAATTTCATACGGAACTCTTGGGACCAGATCATAATTTTACTATTGATGTTCTTTCTTGTCTGATGAGTAAATCTTGAATAACATCGTTGCAGATATTTCCCCCAAGTGAAAAGATAGAGAACATAAATGATCAATACTGGACGCTGCGAGCCGAGGAGGTAGCTTTATTCTTTCAGTATAGCATATTGTCAAGTAGCTTATTTTGCTTTGTTGTATTTTTTCATGCTTGTAGTGGGTGCACTTCTATGCCTGTTTATTTGTGTTATATGTTTTAAAACAAATAAAAACATGCTGAGTTTTTCGTCTTGTGAGATCTGGACTTTGATAATTGTTGGAATGTTCCATGCTGAACTATAGGACCCTTTATTACCCAAGACCTGGTACAGGAGCCTTCTTAAACTGAATTCTTTTTTTTTTTTGGGGCGGCGGGGGGGGGGGGGGGGATAATTTAACCATATGTAGTCTCAACTCCCATGGGTACAGGAGACTACTTAAACCTACCTAGACTTTTATCCTTCCGGCTTTGAGTAGAAAATAATTGCCTGAAAATGATTCTAGAATCTATCGAATTTTTAGTCAGATTTGCTCATATGTTCTTGAAACAACTTAGAGGCCTGGGCTTGAAAATATTAAATTTACGTTTTTACTGCAAATTGAAGGTACGGTTGGCATTTTAAGACAGATTTTCTAATTGATTGTTACTGCAGATTCCTGAAGAAGAGAAAAACCTTGGTCCTCATGATCGCTTGATTCATGTTTACCACTTCACAAAAGATACCTCCCAAAACCAGATGGTAAAAATATTATATTGTATCTTCAAACCATCACTATTGTTTAAAGTGTAGAATTTTTGCCTACTGATTCTCATTCATGAATAAAATGAACTATCAAAATGTTCTTATATTTAAAATTTTTGGTTTCAACAGCAGGTTCAGAACTTTGGAGAGCCCTTTTTCTTGATCATTCATGAAGGTGAGACTTTAGCTGAAGTTAAATTGCGTATACAGAGGAAATTGCAGGTTCCAGATGAGGAGTTTGCTAAGGTATCTTTTTCTTCTTGTTCTTTATTTATTTATTTTTTTTACTTATACTTGTTGGAGATACGTCTAGTGGATGCCTTTTGGCTGCATTGGCTTAGTGGCACCTCTCCACACATCCTGTACCCCATCAGGCGGGTGGTCTACAGGGGCCTTGAAAGAGTAAAATCTTTAAAAATTAAATTAAATTGAAAGGCTTGAGGGGACCTGGGTGGTTTTCCTGATTTGAAAGTTGGAGAACTGTTATAGATGGATGTTGAAGTGGCATATATGACGATCCATTTCGGGATCTTACTCACTCAGTTGATACATACAAGAAACTAAGCATCATTAACCATCAGAAACTTAATTGCTGTGGAGGTCCTGCTCTGGAGATCCATCGTCCATCCCCCCCCCCCCCCCTTTTTGGCTTGGGGGGGGGGGGGTTTGAAAGTGTAATTTTTCATAAATGGATGCGCATCAATTGATCATGTGTCCATAAAAGAGCGTACCAGTACAATGAGGCTCCTTGCACAGAAAAAAAAGAGTCGGCTCAAACCCGTGACCACTTGGTCACAACGGAGCATCCTTTACTGTTGATCAGATGTGTCCATAATATTAGAAAAAATGATTTTCTTCTGAGCATGTCTAATATATAACTTTTTTTTTTGGTCCAGTGGAAGTTTGCATTTCTGTCATTGGGTCGTCCTGAGTATCTTCAAGATTCTGATGTTGTATCCAGTCGTTTTCAGGTAGGACCATTTGTAACTTTGGTTTTCTGACATAGCTGTTTTGTCCTTCATTTTATTTCTGGTGACTTTAAATGTTTATGATCCCATCTTCAGAGAAGAGATGTCTATGGAGCTTGGGAGCAATATCTTGGACTGGAGCACTCTGACAGTGCTCCTAAAAGGGCTTATGCGGCCAATCAGGTAAAGTGCAAGATCTTGGAGGGATCTCTATTTTTGTTGATTAATGATTAGTGACAACTCGAGCAGATGGCAAGAAATATTTTGGTCTTTTCTAATATGTGAATGCTAAATGAGTGCAAGAGTTGGCAGATACCCAAGAGAATCCATTACCACAGTAGTGACCTTGTCTCCCAAATTTTGCAGAGCCGCCATACTTTTGAGAAGCCGGTAAAAATCTACAACTAGGTAAAAGTTGGCAAACCTCCGCCCAAGCATTGGCTGAACCCTATGGCCTCTGATGCATGTGTCGGTGTGAAAATGGGGGAAAAAAGGTGAAAGTTCAACAGGATTACAGAAGACTAACAGATATTGGAAGCTAAGCAGTGACATGGTGTCTGCAGGGTTTTGTAATCGGTTTTCTTGCATATTTACTCTTTATTTCCAGTGTGGGCGTGGGAGAGACTTTCCTAATGTGGTGTGTTTCTTCTGGCATCAGCGACAACCCCCTCGAGTTCGATTTTACATCCTTTTTTTTTGCCTTTTCTGAAGGCCCCTTCTTGTGTGCGAGGTCGATGGTATTCTATCATCATTTTCAGTGTAATTTAGAAGTACATAAGAAGATTTTGCACTAGGGTTGTATACAGGGTATAGCTTGCTGTCATTGACATAATTTTTTGGGGTTTTAATTCTGTTTTTTTGCCCTCATTAGATGTGTCTCAGGTGATTTGGGGGTTGTACAGTGGTTTGTTAATGCCGCTGATTCTGGCGTTTAAGCTTGTGTAAAAGAAAATACCTTCTTGTCCAGCTCTCATATTGGCCATACAAGGCGACTTTTTCATACCCTTTCCTTTTTTATCCTTTCAAGATTGTGATTCTCGTCACACTTTGCAATACTGGAAATGATGAATGTAAAAAAGTTACTGATGGGTTCCGCCCACCGTACTCCCTCTCTCCTTATAAATATATATGGTACGGGAAAGGTTGAGCATGCAAGCGATGTGTCTCGCACACTGTCTACCTCTCTCCTCCCCCAATGTCCCTCCTACCCATTTTCAGATTGATGACATGTTTTGTTGGACATGCCATCAACAAAATTAAGCAGTTGAAAGCTACAATTGAGAAAGTCTTTTGACATGGACTTTTAAGACATGCACAACAAATCTTAGGTTTCGTAGGAAAGTAGGAAAATGAGGCATTCTTAAGAAAGATGCATTCAAAAGCTGTTTAAAAGATGGTGTACTTGTTAATTCCCAATTTGCAAATCACTTTAAAGTTTCAAACGAAGCAGTGAGTAGAGCCCTTTAAATAAGCAAAGAAAAGCAGAGATGAAAGAAATTCCCTACTCATCAGCTATAGGAAGTTTGAGTTAGTCATGAATTTTTTTTTTTTTTTTTGGTAACTTGAATTAGTCATGATGTGTACAAGATCAGATATTGCACATGCAATTAGAGTTGTGAGCAAAAACTTGTAGAGAGACGAGATTCTTTCAAAAACTAGGTTTGAAGCAAGAAGAGTACATTGCTTATTCTACATTGTTTATTGTGACACTTAAGAGTGCCACCCACATGAGTAAGAACCTGAGCTTCATCACAAGATCAAGAATATTAACGTCTGGTATCATTGGATTCAGATTATGTGAGTGGGAAGGGGAGTTTGATGGTTCCTCCTCATGTACGGAAAAGGTAGGCCCACTCAAACATGGAGTCGGTACGTGCAACAGACTATTTTCTCCACACTATTGGTTTATAGTAAATTACAGTTATTTTCCTTGGGTATATATTATATGGGAGGAGGTTAGGCATGTCGCTAATTTTTTTGGAGCTAGTGGTTCATTCAATAGGAAGGCTTTGGGATAGGAGGGACATTTCTGAGGGGGAGGAAAGAGACAGACATAGTGCTGGGCAACACTACTGTGCCAAACCTTTTCTCATATTATATATATATATATATATATATATATTTATATATAAAGAGAGAGGAGGATGGTGGCGGTACAATATATTGATTCTTGCAAGTATGAAATACTTTTCGATTTTGTATACAAGGTGTGAGTGAATAATTTCACTGTTTTAATTCCGATTACGTCATGTGGTGTTTTCGGATGTTCTTTGTAGAAGATTATAATCCCATTATTATTATTATTATTATTATAGCAGAAGATTTATCCAGACTAGGTCCTATGATTTTTTCCTTTCACCTTATAAGAGCTCTCCATATAAAAATTGGCATGTTTGTTTATGAATTGGTTGATTTGATTTTTTGTTTCATTGATTTTGCATATAATTGTTTTATTAATTTGCACATGTTGGAAAAAGGGTTTGTTTTCCGATCCCCAACACTTTATACACAAAATAGCTTCCGTGGAAGCCCATCATCATTCTCAATCAAAAAATTGAAGTAAAAAGGATGAATAGAACTGTTATTTTGCCTTTTATTGTTTTTTTCGGTGACAATTCCTATCTAGGCCCATGGGTAGACTAGAAATCTAGAATGGAAGCCAAAGGCTGTTGCAAGGCATCCCAACTCAAGAAATAGCAGCCAGTATAAGTGAAAGAGACAGAAGAGGGAGGGAGAACTTGAACACTAGACGTACCAGGCAGAATAATTCCTAACTAACTGCGCTAGGCAGCTGAAGGAAAACATACTTAAAAATATCAAGAAGTAAAAGTAAATGTTGCTGGAGATTCTTCAAGAAGAAGAAAAAAAAAAAGTATCATTGACATACCCACTCTTCATCCATCCCTTGGACACGGAAAGTGGTAATAAAGGTCAGATGATTCAGTACAATAGCCATTTCAAATACAAGTAATTGAAGAGCAGTCATTGCAGTGTTCAAAATTTTCATCTCTCAAGGATATCAAAACTGAGGAATCCCACCACACTAGATTCACATGATTTTTTCTGAACTCTGAAAGTTGGAAGGGCTGAACTTTAGGAAATTGACAGGCGGTCTAGCGCTTCTTTAAACACATTTTATTCAATTTAAAACTTTTTTTTTAGGGGAATTTTTGAAATCATTTCAGGGTGATACTAAAAGCAATGGGTGTTATAGGAAATTTGGCAGCATAACAGGGTATTGGGGAGGGGGGGGGGTGGGGGAATGGATATTTCTAGAACAGATTAGATTTATATATAAGAATAATATGAATATTTATATCTGGAGATGATCAGAATAGTGAAAAAGTTGCAAAAGGAAAGCTGTAAGATTATGGAAGTGATCAGAGTCATTTCTCTAGAAAGTAGGGAGCGACTTGACATCATTGGCGGGCAGAGCCTGGCACAACTGGTTGGATCGTTAGTCCAAAAGATGCAATATGCATGAAGCCATCGATCTACAATGCGAAGGTCAAAAGAAAAATAAAATGCATAATACAAGGATGAGACAATCGGCCTACAATTTTTTTTAGATTGCCTGAATTGGAGATAGAAATATAACAATCGACAACATCAAGGGTTTGCGCAATGATAACGCCTCGTCCAGTCAGGTCGGATTGTTAGTACATGATATACCATTATTGCATGACCAATGATATTTGTTGTCGGCATTTAATATTTCAAGCATATATGTGCTCTGTCTAGAGATGTCCAACTTATACCTCAACCTATATTAGGAGCAGACACATCCGACCAAATATGGTCGTCCTTCATGACATTGATCAAGAACCCTCATATTGAATGTCCACGTGTCACCTAATCCATTGCCTAATCTTGGGATAGTGACACCCATAACTGTTTTTAAACTGCTAACAAAACTTGACCAGGATTAGGTTAGGCGATTATCCTACCTCAGGGAAACTACGGTTGAGTTAATCATTGCCACAGTGGTTAGCTGTTATGAGACTTGCAAGTTGTGGAAGGAAGAGGTGGGAAACATTTTTTTTTTTTTTGG